>NW_009258115.1:5578504-5850757 GCF_000149755.1 Phytophthora sojae
AATCAAATCTCGGGCGGTTTGCTGGCGATTTGGCTCGGTCGATTCAATCAATCGACTTCGGAAAGTTCGACTAGAACGCGCAATATCACTCCTCTTTACTCTATTGTGAATTCTGGCCAATATTGCCGATTCGGGTCGGTTTACCATATGGGTTGAAATCGCTGAATACAAATTTCAAGTCTTTTGAAATCGATCGAGATGGCCTGAGCGACTTCTTATTTCGTACTTTATTGCGTACATAGTAAACTCAAGTCAAATCAAAATCTCGGGCGGTTTGCTGGCGATTTGGCTCGGTCGATTCAATCAATCGACTTCGGAAAGTTCGACTAGAACGCGCAATATCACTCCTCTTTACTCTATTGTGAATTCTGGCCAATATTGCCGATTCGGGTCGGTTTACCATATGGGTTGAAATCGCTGAATACAAATTTCAAGTCTTTTGGAATCGATCGAGATGGCCTGAGCGACTTCTTATTTCGTACTTTATTGCGTACATAGTAAACTCAAGTCAAATCAAAATCTCGGGCGGTTTGCTGGCGATTTGGCTCGGTCGATTCAATCAATCGACTTCGGAAAGTTCGACTAGAACGCGCAATATCACTCCTCTTTACTCTATTGTGAATTCTGGCCAATATTGCCGATTCGGGTCGGTTTACCATATGGGTTGAAATCGCTGAATACAAATTTCAAGTCTTTTGGAATCGATCGAGATGGCCTGAGCGACTTCTTATTTCGTACTTTATTGCGTACATAGTAAACTCAAGTCAAATCAAAATCTCGGGCGGTTTGCTGGCGATTTGGCTCGGTCGATTCAATCAATCGACTTCGGAAAGTTCGACTAGAACGCGCAATATCACTCCTCTTTACTCTATTGTGAATTCTGGCCAATATTGCCGATTCGGGTCGGTTTACCATATGGGTTGAAATCGCTGAATACAAATTTCAAGTCTTTTGGAATCGATCGAGATGGCCTGAGCGACTTCTTATTTCGTACTTTATTGCGTACATAGTAAACTCAAGTCAAATCAAAATCTCGGGCGGTTTGCTGGCGATTTGGCTCGGTCGATTCAATCAATCGACTTCGGAAAGTTCGACTAGAACGCGCAATATCACTCCTCTTTACTCTATTGTGAATTCTGGCCAATATTGCCGATTCGGGTCGGTTTACCATATGGGTTGAAATCGCTGAATACAAATTTCAAGTCTTTTGAAATCGACCGAGATGGCCTGAGCGACTTCTTATTTCGTACTTTATTGCGTACATAGTAAACTCAAGTCAAATCAAAATCTCGGGCGGTTTGCTGGCGATTTGGCTCGGTCGATTCAATCAATCGACTTCGGAAAGTTCGACTAGAACGCGCAATATCACTCCTCTTTACTCTATTGTGAATTCTGGCCAATATTGCCGATTCGGGTCGGTTTACCATATGGGTTGAAATCGCTGAATACAAATTTCAAGTCTTTTGAAATCGACCGAGATGGCCTGAGCGACTTCTTATTTCGTACTTTATTGCGTACATAGTAAACTCAAGTCAAATCAAAATCTCGGGCGGTTTGCTGGCGATTTGGCTCGGTCGATTCAATCAATCGACTTCGGAAAGTTCGACTAGAACGCGCAATATCACTCCTCTTTACTCTATTGTGAATTCTGGCCAATATTGCCGATTCGGGTCGGTTTACCATATGGGTTGAAATCGCTGAATACAAATTTCAAGTCTTTTGGAATCGATCGAGATGGCCTGAGCGACTTCTTATTTCGTACTTTATTGCGTACATAGTAAACTCAAGTCAAATCAAAATCTCGGGCGGTTTGCTGGCGATTTGGCTCGGTCGATTCAATCAATCGACTTCGGAAAGTTCGACTAGAACGCGCAATATCACTCCTCTTTACTCTATTGTGAATTCTGGCCAATATTGCCGATTCGGGTCGGTTTACCATATGGGTTGAAATCGCTGAATACAAATTTCAAGTCTTTTGGAATCGATCGAGATGGCCTGAGCGACTTCTTATTTCGTACTTTATTGCGTACATAGTAAACTCAAGTCAAATCAAAATCTCGGGCGGTTTGCTGGCGATTTGGCTCGGTCGATTCAATCAATCGACTTCGGAAAGTTCGACTAGAACGCGCAATATCACTCCTCTTTACTCTATTGTGAATTCTGGCCAATATTGCCGATTCGGGTCGGTTTACCATATGGGTTGAAATCGCTGAATACAAATTTCAAGTCTTTTGAAATCGACCGAGATGGCCTGAGCGACTTCTTATTTCGTACTTTATTGCGTACATAGTAAACTCAAGTCAAATCAAAATCTCGGGCGGTTTGCTGGCGATTTGGCTCGGTCGATTCAATCAATCGACTTCGGAAAGTTCGACTAGAACGCGCAATATCACTCCTCTTTACTCTATTGTGAATTCTGGCCAATATTGCCGATTCGGGTCGGTTTACCATATGGGTTGAAATCGCTGAATACAAATTTCAAGTCTTTTGAAATCGATCGAGATGGCCTGAGCGACTTCTTATTTCGTACTTTATTGCGTACATAGTAAACTCAAGTCAAATCAAAATCTCGGGCGGTTTGCTGGCGATTTGGCTCGGTCGATTCAATCAATCGACTTCGGAAAGTTCGACTAGAACGCGCAATATCACTCCTCTTTACTCTATTGTGAATTCTGGCCAATATTGCCGATTCGGGTCGGTTTACCATATGGGTTGAAATCGCTGAATACAAATTTCAAGTCTTTTGGAATCGATCGAGATGGCCTGAGCGACTTCTTATTTCGTACTTTATTGCGTACATAGTAAACTCAAGTCAAATCAAAATCTCGGGCGGTTTGCTGGCGATTTGGCTCGGTCGATTCAATCAATCGACTTCGGAAAGTTCGACTAGAACGCGCAATATCACTCCTCTTTACTCTATTGTGAATTCTGGCCAATATTGCCGATTCGGGTCGGTTTACCATATGGGTTGAAATCGCTGAATACAAATTTCAAGTCTTTTGGAATCGATCGAGATGGCCTGAGCGACTTCTTATTTCGTACTTTATTGCGTACATAGTAAACTCAAGTCAAATCAAAATCTCGGGCGGTTTGCTGGCGATTTGGCTCGGTCGATTCAATCAATCGACTTCGGAAAGTTCGACTAGAACGCGCAATATCACTCCTCTTTCCTCTCTTTCCTCTCTTAATCGGAGACATGAACGGTTAGGGTTTACATCTAGAATCATTTCCCCGGGGCCAAAAACTCCGCAAAAAACCTCGGTTGAACAACCCTCTCTTGATCCATAGACACGCTTAACTGCGTAATACCTGGAGTGACCCCTTCTGAGAAGGAGTCGATGCCATTAAAGTGGGGGGACACGATTTAGCCTCGACGATAAACGCTAATCAAACAGGCCTCGGGAAGCGAATCGCGGGTTTAGATAAATTGCTACACTTTAGATCGCACCGAGCGCAAAAAAAACGCCACCAAGTCCTCGGCTTCACTCTGATTTAGAGCGCCAAGTCAGCGCTTGCATCCATTACTACGAGTGAGTTAGAGCTGGGAAGGGTAGAATTGCTAAAAGAGAGTGCACTTCAACTTGCCTGCATGGATACGTGCTACGCAAAGCTCGCCATGTCCAATACTCTGTGAAGCTACAGCCTGTAGCCTACAGATAGCTCCTGGCAGTGACGCAGGTGGTCTTGGGGGCCCGCACCCCACACTACACAACTAGCTCCAAGCCGCAACGACGGGTTCGTTCGCTGCCCTGCTGGTTGCTGGGTCCCCCTACACGGACATGCTTCACGGGCACCCCGCACGGGTTTGCTTGTGCTCCTCGCAACCACTTGCTGAGAGTGTAGTGGGCCTACTTTGGCTCACTACTTTAGCTTACACGTGTGCGCGTGTATGTGAGGAAGCGTAGCTTAGTTTAACTTAGAGTTAATTATACTCGGGCCTCCGAGTATAGATAATCTAAATAAACGATCCAAATAATGTTTTGGGTTAAAATGGGAACTGCTATTTTTGTTTTATGTTTCTGACTTCCTCTAAATGTAATATTCTAAGATAGGAATCTGCCAACGGCTGGTTGGCAGAATTCCAATGCTATGCATGTCGCTCATTGGCTAAGAGATGCTGCTCTCAGCCAATAGGAATCCTAAGTCTCTATGGACCACCCATCGTGGTGGTCGTAAATGTATGTAGCCTTTGGTGTGTCTACACCAAGGTCGAGAAAGTCCTTCGAACCTCTAACAGACGTCGTGTCTGTTAGAGTTACAAGTGACTGTAGCCACTTGTGCGTGTAACCCTGTTACACCATCCCCCCTCAAGGTTAGACGCGCCGAGTCACAGCACGTCAATCAGGAAATTGACCATTCGTCAATTCTTCACGTTGGGAGAAAGAAAACTCGAGCTCATTCCGCAATGAGCTCGCCGCAGAAGAAGACAGCCGCCGCAACAGAGGGTAGCCTCTCTGTTGCTCAGTACCATGAGTGCCAGCAGGCAAAGCGCGACGCGCTCGCTGCAAAGGCCGCGTCGGGGACAACCCAGCCGGAGATTGTCCTCGAAGGTTCCTCTGTAGTCAACGACGCCGTTGACGACGAGGACGGCGACGTGGAGATGGAAGAGGGCGAAGCCTCTTCTAGCAAGTGCAAGGAGTCTATCGACAGCGATAGTCTCGACCCGCATGCCGGGTCGAGACGCCCTCGTGAAGGAGACGATTCGGACGATTCGGACGCTTCAAGCTCGAAGCGTTCGCGCGGCGAGAGCGACACTCCGCTCTCTGCTGCTGGGGCTTTAAGCTCCCCGCGTGAGGTGGCGTCTTCAAGTTCTCCGCGCGCTGCTCAGGCAGCGCGCGATCCGTGGATGCCGTCTGCGTCAGAGATCGCAGACCGTGTGGGCAACACCATGCCTCCAAATGAAATTCCGCTGTACGTATGCAGCGGGATCCACGATGATGCTGTGGCGGAGGAGCAGCACTTTGATCCGTTAACGAATCAAAGGCGCGATTACTAAATCGGACTCTTTCACGAGCTCCGATACTTCTCCAGCAAGAAGACCTCTTCTCGCAGCAAAGTGCCTGAGTGGCAGGCACTTTGTCAAAGTTGGAATGCTTTTGTTGAGAACTTCAACAAGAAGCCGGCTGCTTACCGTGAGCGGGTTAAGCACGCCCGTGAACGCTTCGAGACATTCTCGACGCGCGGGAGGTTGGAGCAGCTCCACAGATCTTCTGTGGACGCTGGTATTTCATGCGCTGTGCCCGAAGGCCAACAGTGCACGTTGTGTCTTCCGGGTGCGGCGCGCTTGAGCGACCGCGACCTTAACGGGTATACGACGATTCGTGTACCTGCGAGTCTCAAGGATCTCCGTGCCAAGTTCTTGGCACGTGAGGAACGCGACGATCGTGGGACCTCGGGCGCTGTAGGTGACCACACGCTCGCACTACCTTCGCGTCGGCAGTGCGTGGTGAGCTTCGTACTCCCTCACCATTTCCGGAACGTCCTGCAGCAGGACGTCCCGTGGCTCCCATGTATCTTTGTGGGGCGGAAACCCTCTCCAACGAATACGATAACGAACCGGCTGCCGGCTCGTTTTCGGTATACTATGGTTCACAATACGCTCAACAATCCAGCGTGTTGAGCCGCGGGCGTCGTGGATCGGAGGCAGCGGTGGTGGGAACACGCCCCGGGTATGGTCTACCTGGGGTTGACCTTGGCCCGACGCTCGAGGAGCGGGTCGCTGCTGTGGAACAGCATCAGAGCCGGGAGTTCGCCGCTCTGAAGCAGGAGGTGGCGATCCTGAGGGCTCAAGTCGCTCAGGCCTCGCAGACCGCGTCGGACATCTCTGTCGACGTGGGAGGTCGCGTCGCACGCTTGGTCCAGCGCGTTCACGCGTTGGAGCAGAGGTTCGCTCCCGCTGGGGCTTCCGCTTCGGGCCAGCCGAGCTAGGTGGCTCGTGCTGCCGGTATGGCTTCAGCCGCCCGACGTAAAAGGTCGGATGGAGGCGCATGCTAGATGGAATATCTAGCGTGTAGGCGTTTCCATGCCGCGCCAACACCGTGAACGGTCCGATGAAGCGCGGACCGAGCTTGCTCGCCCCGAAATCGGAAACGGCATGTTTAGGCAGGTTTTGAGTTGCTAACAAAACCAATGAACCCTTCTTGAAACCATTAGTGTTGCCCCTACCAACATTGTCTGCGTTAAGCTTCTGTCGGTCGACAGAAGCTGCAATAGCGTCTTGGACAAACCGAATGACGGCTTGTCTGCGCTGCACGAAGTTGATTGCGTCCGAGCTGAACGAGTTCAGCTCGTTTCTAGCAGTAGGCCCGGCCTCTGCGTTCGTCTTCGCGGTGTCTGTGCCCTGCACAGACCCGATCTTCTTCTTCTTCTTGCTCTTGTCGGCGTCTGTGTTCTGCACAGACGCGTGCTTCTTCTTCTTCTTGCGCGTAGTCGCGGCTGACACTGTGCAAGTGTCAGCGGCATTCTGCGGCTGCTGCGTTGCAGTCGTAGATCCTCCCCCACTTAAGGAAGGAGCCACCATCCCGAGTAGACTCGGGAGGCGTGGGTGCCTGATGGCATTCACGTAGAACGGTGTATGCCCGGTCGAGGCATGCACCGAGTTGTTGATGGCGAACTCCGCCATCGGCAGGCATTCGCTCCAGTGTTGGAACGAGTGAGCGTAGCTCTTAAGCACGTCTACGAGCACGCGGTTCACGCGCTCGGTCTGCCCGTCCGTCTGCGGATGGTCCGCGGTCGACATCGAAAGTTGACTCCCAAGAAGTGCACTTCTTGCCAAAGTTGTGCAGTGAAGCGCGGGTCCTGATCCGACACAATGTCGATCGGCATGCCATGGTGTTTGAACACCATGTCAACGAACAGACGCGCCGTCTGTTTCGCAGTCACTTCAGCGGGTACTGCAGCAAGATGGACCATCTTGCTGAAGCGGTCAACAAAGACCACAACGCCCGTGTTCCCCTGGCTGTCCGGGGGAAGACCGAACACGAAGTCCAAAGACATGGACTGCCAACACTCCCGTGGAGTTGGTAGTGACTGCAAGGGAGCCTGCGCGAAAGGCGCAGGCTTCACACGTTGACAAACCTCGCAAGCACGGACGTACTGGCGCACCCATTTATACTGGTGGGCCCAGTAGAAGTCTCGCGTGAGAAGAAGGTATGTCTTCTCACGGCCCGGATGCCCCGCAGTCGGTGCATCGTGATACTCATACATGATCCTGAGTCGCAGGTCATGGTCATTGGGCACGACAACGCGGTCCGCGTTTTCGTCGACTGCACTGTAGAGTAATAACCCGTCGTGCACCCGGTAACGGTGTGCACGAGCACGAAGATGCTTCAGCAGCTTCTGACGAGCTTGGTCAGAAGGCGCTGAGCCGTAGGCCAGCAAGAGCTTCGCGTCCGCGTCGTGCGCGTACGCGACCTTCACGTCGTCCAGCAGTGACAACGTCGGGGTGCTCGATCGCATGGCGTCAATGGCATTGACGTCGGCATCAGTCGTGGCGTAGTCAGGTCGACGCGAGAGCGCGTCGGCCACCACATTGAGTCTTCCGGGTTTGTACTCAACCCGGAAGTTATACTCTGCGAAGAATGAGAGCCATCTCGCCATCCGTTGCGAGATGTGCGGCGACTTCACAGCCGTCCGTAACGACGCGTGGTCCGTATAGACCACGAACGGTTTGCTTCCGAGTAGATACACTCGGAACTTCGCGAGTGCGTACTTCATGGCAAGGAGCTTCTTGTCATGTACCGGGTAGTTGCGCTCAGCTGGCTTCAGCTGACGCGATTGGTAGTAGACGACACGATCACGACCCTCGTGATCGTGCTGCATCAACGCACATCCGATTGCGAAGTCGGATGCGTCCCACACAACGTGGAATGGGCGATCTTGGTCGGCCACCGCCAAGATCGGCGCCTCAGTCAAGCTCCGCTTGACTGCATCGAAGGCCTGCTGACACTCAGCAGTCCAAACCCACTCGGCGTCCTTCTTCAGGAGCTGTGACAGCGGGCGTATCATGTCCGCGTAGTCCTTCACGTACTTACACAAGTACGTGGCCAAGCCAAGGAACTGCCGCAGTTCCTTGACGTTCGACGGCGTCGGCCACTCATTGATCACTCTGACCTTCTCCGGGTCAGGGCGGACACCGTTCTTCCCAACGAGACACCCGAGCACGGGTATCCCGCTCACCCCGAAGATGCACTTCTTCAGGTTCGCATAGAGCTTGTGCTTGCGCATGAGCGCAAGCAGCTTCCGGAGATGTACCTTGTGCATCTCAACATCGCTCATCCCGTCCGCAGCCCGGCTGTGGACGAACACATCGTCGAAGTAGCTCGGTGCGAAGTCGCCCACCGAGCGCAACAAGTGCGTCACGCACCTGTTGAAGGTCGCAGGGGCGTTCTTCAGACCCTGCGGCATCACTAGCCACTCCCAGAGCATGCCGCTCGGCGTGCTCACAGCCGTGAGAGGGATATCGCTCTCACGCATGAGAATCTGATAGAAACCATCGCGCAGATCAAGAGCACTGTAGATAGTGCTCCTGGCCATCGAATCGATGATTACATCTTTTCGCGGTATCGG
This sequence comes from Phytophthora sojae, assembly GCF_000149755.1. Taxonomy (NCBI): domain Eukaryota; phylum Oomycota; class Peronosporomycetes; order Peronosporales; family Peronosporaceae; genus Phytophthora; species Phytophthora sojae. The sequence continues at coordinate 5,587,073 of NW_009258115.1, forward strand.
TGTCTGTGCCGGTATCGTCGCATCGTTCAGCTTGTTGTACGCATGAACGATGCGCCAGCCACCCTGTGGCTTCTTGACACAGAACGTCGGAGCGGCGTCCGAGAGAATGCATATTTGCTCGATGCGTCCATCGTGCAAGTCACGCGCGAAGCGCTTCCTGCTCATGACTGGAAGCGAAGTCAACTCCGACGCTTGCGTCGGAGGGTTAGCGAGAGTCATCTCCCTGTACCGGAACCCGGTACAGGTACGCGTCAAGACGTTCAACGTCTCGACGTCCGGCTTCTCAGCCTCCGTCTGCCCGGCATACATTCCTTGTAGCGTCTCGGCCTCAGGCCGAGACTTGCGCAGCGATCTTCGCATGCGCCGTCTTCTTGTTTTGCGGAGCCCGGCTCCGCTTGGTTCTTGACCTCGTCCAGGCCCAGCCGTGGACGGGTGTTCTTCTTCAGTACCGCCGGCGGGTTCGTCCCGCGGGCGAGCGACTTCAAGCCCGGCTTGGTCGCCCGGCGCTTCGTCGTGCAGCCCGGCTGCACGACAGCATGCAAGTTTTTCCGGTGCGGAACGTTTGCAACCGTCCGCACCGCCTGCAGCGTCGGCTCCCGGAGCCGACACGCCATCTTCACCTCGACGCCTGTTATTGGCGGAGCCCTCCATTACGGAGGGTGCGTCGGCTCCCCGAGCCGACGAATCAAATTCGCCCAAGCTATCGACTCCCGGAGTCGACGGCGTTACGTCACCTTGGCTCTTATTATTGGCCAGACCTGATCTCATCAGATTCGCGTCAGCCTCCACGGCTGGGGCGTGTGCCTCGCCTGCGTCATCCGTGCCCCTTGAGGCCGGAGACTCTTCCTGATTCGCTGAAAAGCGGGTGTCGACCTCCGAGGTCAACACATTTCCTTCATTAGTTGTCGACGGCAACGCCGACGCTAGCTGCTCTTGCGCGCGTGCTCGCGCGCGCCCAGGGCGCTCCGGGGCAGAGGCATTAGGCGCTGTCTCGAATGGGGAGTCACGCGCACCTGTCGGGGCGTGCGTAGCGGCAACAGGGCCATCGCTCACTTTTCCGCTGTCGCGACTGAAGCGCACGAGGGTGCGCTTCTCCCAATCGATGACCGGATCATGCCGTGCAAGCCACGGCATGCCCAATACAATGTCAAACTTATCGTCCAGATCCAGGACGATAAAGGTCTCGACAAACTCTTGATCTTCATACGTGAAGCGCACGCGTACCATGCGCTTCTCGGTCTTCACGACGGCACCCGTTGCCAGTCGTACTTCCAACATACTTCGAGGTATCTTTAAATCCTCGAAGTCAAGCCTTGATAGACTTCGCAGTCAAACAAAGTTCTTCGACGCGCCAGAATCTACCAAAGCACGGAGAGAGCCGCTTGCTCTCATCGAGTTCACATTCAGGATGACAAGGTCAGGCTTGTCATCTTGGTTCTTGCAGTGAGGATGAACCTCACTGGGGGCTGCAGTCCTCAGTGTCGCGTGTCCAAGGTCGACACGCGGAACTGCATTACCAGTAGGGCGCCCCGCGCCTACTGGCGTCCAGCGTTTTTTGTTTGGCTGCGACGGTGCCCGGCACCGCCGCGATAGCCACCCTGCTGGTGCACGGGGGCCGTGCACTCCCGAGCAAAGTGACCGACTCTACCGCAACGGTAGCATCGCACATTGTTTCCCTGCGACTGCTGGGGTCCAGCAGTTGCAGCACACGAGAGGTCCGTGGGTTCTGGGCCTCCCGTCCTCACTACCGGGCGAGGCTGTGGCCTCGGCACATGTGCATGCAGCTTAGCCTGCCGCAGGCTAAACTCCTCCTGCATTGCAAGAGTAATTGCAGCTTCGAGAGTACTCGGGTACTCACGGAAGAGATAGGTCTTCACAGGCCCATCTCTCAGTCCCTTCATGAACGTGACGACCTTGGTCGCCTCGTCGATCGGATTGGTCACGATGTTCGAGACCAAGTACCGTGCTCTCTGAGCGTAAGCATGGACATCGTGCTTGCCCTGCTGCAGGTCGAGGAACTCCGCCCTCGACCGGAACTCGTTTTGCGGTGGCTCAAACGCTTGTCTGAGCTCTTCCTTGAAATCCTCGTACGTGCTAAAGCACGTAGGATCCGAGAGTCGGCGTCCATACGCCCAACTTCTTGCACGTCCGCCAAGACATGACATGGCGAACGCGACCTTCGACAACGGGTCGACGATGCGTCGAGCCGCAATGGCAGTGTCGAGTTCGACAAGCCAACGGAGGAGAGGCTCGCCCTCTCTTCCAACGTAATTGCTCACCCTGAGCTTCAGCGATTGCGCGCGCGGTGTCGTCCCCGACGACACCGTGGTAGATGAAGCAGCATCTCGCTGCTCCCTCATGATAAATCCCAGAGCAACACCATGTTGCTCTGTCGGCGTTAGCGTTCGCAGCATCGTAGCTACAGCCGCCTCACCAATGACTGTTGACAGTCGTTGGAGAGCTTCCCACTCTGGGTCCGGCAGGTGGGGACAGTCAGCGCGTGCAACGTGAGTTGCAGGCGTAGTGGAGCTTTCCATGGGCACCTCTGTATCCATGGGAAGGTTCTCAGCTCCGCGTTCGTGCGATGACGTACGAACTCAGGTAGTCGGTCGTTGGACGGACTACTAAGTGCTACCAGGTGTAGTGGGCCTACTTTGGCTCACTACTTTAGCTTACACGTGTGCGCGTGTATGTGAGGAAGCGTAGCTTAGTTTAACTTAGAGTTAATTATACTCGGGCCTCCGAGTATAGATAATCTAAATAAACGATCCAAATAATGTTTTGGGTTAAAATGAGAACTGCTATTTTTGTTTTATGTTTCTGACTTCCTCTAAATGTAATATTCTAAGATAGGAATCTGCCAACGGCTGGTTGGCAGAATTCCAATGCTATGCATGTCGCTCATTGGCTAAGAGATGCTGCTCTCAGCCAATAGGAATCCTAAGTCTCTATGGACCACCCATCGTGGTGGTCGTAAATGTATGTAGCCTTTGGTGTGTCTACACCAAGGTCGAGAAAGTCCTTCGAACCTCTAACAGACGTCGTGTCTGTTAGAGTTACAAGTGACTGTAGCCACTTGTGCGTGTAACCCTGTTACAGAGAGAAACGTGCGATAGTGTAACAATTTTTAAATTGTGTTATTAATACAGGTATTGTGGTTTTTAACTATTTTGCCTCCCGATTTGACGAGCTCCCACATGATCGGTTAGTCCAATTTAGCTATATCTGGCCTGAGTTAGTAGCATAAGGCTCAAAGAGGAGGCATTCCAGGTTGGACATACCTCCCCAACTCTCATGACGCATTAGAACCGCAAGACATTGGGGACAATAGTACACTGTATATTGCCACTTCATAGCACTATGGCCATCTAAATCACCTGCGTGAACATCTACGGCCGCTACAACTCCGTGCCACGCCGATCTGAGAGGGCCCCAGACATGTTTTCGCGGCGGTCCCTTTTGCCGGCGAAAAGCGGCATTTCTGGCCCCTGCTTCGCAACTCGCAGACGCAAATCGGGCCAGATATAGTTTGCTTCCCTCAGCCCTTCCTGCTAAATCGGAGCCCTCCAGCAAATCGGGCCCGATATATCGGGCCACCCGATTTGCCAAAACGGATGAAAGCCACAATAAGTGATATGGTATAAGTGATATGGTATGTAGCACTAGAAAGGAAGGACGGCGGGCATCGGAAGCCGAGATGCTGTATTGAGTACGCTGGAAAATCGAAACTGAATATTATAGCTTTTTAACAACAATTATCCCTTGCTACATGTATTTTGCTTTGGGCTGTCGGCTACCACTAATTGATCTTGAACCGCTGGTGCTGCAGCTCACCCTTGCGGTTAACCGTGATCTAGGGTTTCGCGAGATATAGTCCAGCATCATTAGTGCTCTCTTGCTGCTGGTGTCTAATTGCCGTTGATTATCTTGACCTCGCGATAGATAGTAACGTTATTTGCTGATAATGGAGACTTCGTCATGCAGCTCCACCAGTGTTGCTAATTGCTTATTGGTTTGATGACCTGCACAGGTTAAACTGAGACTCTAAATTGCAACGGTCGCGAACACGCCCTTAGCCCTAAGTTTGCTTCACTACACTACAAAAAATAGTAATGGTGATTGATAGGATCAATTAGAGGGTGGGCACGTCGGCCTGAAGTGGAGACTCTGTCGGACGTTGTACCAGATCCGACGGCCGAACGCTCTTCACGAAAGAAGGCAAAAGGAAAGGTAAATAGATTAGCGGTGGAGCTGCTGCCAGCTCCTACGGGCCTTTGCCTCTTTCTCATACAGGGACCTGGTTCTCTGAGAACTCCTACTGCTGCATGTCTTACCACCAGTCCAGGTCCCAGGCTCATTCTTCAACTTGCTGCAGTTGAAGCTGGCCTGCAATATGCATTCCAACACGCCTCCCTCGAAGTACAAACTTCGACCACCAGAATGCGCTTCTTGAGGCATGTTGCTTCATCACATGCCACCGGTCACGCCCACGAGCCACAACAGGTCCTTCAGTCGCTGCTTGTCCAGTGGCTTCCTAAACGCATCCGCCGGGTTCTCGGCACCTTTCACCTTGCGTAGGTTAATTGCGCCCTTCTGCACTTGTTCACGCACGAAGTGCCATCGCAGCTCGATGTGTCGGGTACGGCGACTGTAGGTAGGGTTGGGCGCCAGCACATGGGCCGCTTGGTTGTCAATCCCGATCTTCAGCTTCACACTTCGCTGTGGTAGTATCTCCTGCAACATGTTGCTGGCTGCAACTGCCTCCATCGCAGCCTCACACGCGGCCACATACTCGGCCTCAGCAGTTGAGAGGGCCACGATCGATTGGCGACGTGACATCCAAGACACAGCTCCGCCTGCTAGCGAGAACACGAACCCGGTAGTACTCTTACGTGACTCAGGGTCATTGGCCCAGTCACTATCACAAAAGCCTTCAAATACAATAGTGTTTGGCACATCCGTAGGTCGTTCATACGATATGCCATAGTCTACTGTACCAGCAAGGTACCGCAGAACACGCTTCAGTGTCCCCACGTGTCTGGCAGATGGCTTGGCCACGAACCGACTAAGTTGCCCCACTGCAAACGCCAGGTCGGGTCTCGTTCCCGTAGCCAAGTACATCAACATCCCGACGGCCTTTCGATAGTCAAAGCTAGTGTCAGACTCCTCACTCGCATCCAAAGGCGCCAGCCGAACATTTGTCTCCATCGGGTTGCCCACTGCATGGACGTTCTCGTATCCAAATGTCCGCAATACCTCTCGAGCATACTTGCTCTGGCGAATGGTGATGCCCTCATCAGTCTGGTCCACCTTAATGCCCAGGTATTCCTTGAGAAGCCCCTGGTCCTTAATGCCGTACGCCACATTCAGCTCCTCAAACAGCTTGCACTTGTCCTCTTCATTGTTGGTCGCAACCATAATATCATCAACGTAGACAAGCACGAGCATGATCGAGTCTGTTCCGAACTTGTAGTACAGGCAAGGTTCAGTGAGAGAGCGGAGGTAGCCATGCGCCAAGAACCAGTTGTTCAACTCCGTGTTCCATTCACGCCCCGATTGCCTCAGTCCATACAATGCCTTCACCACCACGTACATGTGCCCGTTAATCTTGCAGGGGAACCCTTCAATCGACTTGAGACACTGGTAGATCCCCAGCAAGGCATTCAGGTACGCGGTGTTAATATCGCCGCCGTAGAGCAGGAGATGTAGCACAGCAGCAAGTGCCACGAACACCCGGAACGAGGACATTCTCGCGACAGGAGCGAACGTCTCGGAGAAATCAATTCCAGGTCTCTGGTAGTTTCTAAGAGCTACAATTCTCGACTAGAAACGAATCACATATCCCTGGCGATCAGTCTTAAGAGACCGCACCCAACGTGTACTAATCGGCTTTGCATCCACCGGAACTTCCTCGCAGGGAATCTCTCTGATCACTCCCTTGGCACGCAGCGCGCTCATCTCCTCCAAATCTGCCTGCAGCCAGAACTCTCGGTACTTCGATCTGTACAACTCGCGGCGATTCTTCGGGAGCTTCACATTGCTCGCCAGAATAGGTTTACCATCTTTGTCCAAGATTCAGGCCGAACACTGCGCGACATTCACTTCATAGTCATCCAGATAACGAGGGCGACGCCGCTCGTGATACTTACGAAGACCAGTCCGGGTTCGCTTCGGCTGCTGCTTGTCAGCATCCTGCTCCACGCGCAGTTCCTCGGACTTCGTCTCGTCGCGGTGCGTCCGCTTTCCCGTCTGCTTGGCGAACTCCACGGCAGCCGAGTCGCTGCCTCCATGCTCAGACTGAATGTCTTGCAGACACCCATCATGATCGTCAATAGTCATTGATCCACACACACTAGCCACCGTAACTTGATCGTCATTAATTACGGACTCCTCGTGCTCAATAGTCTCATCAATATCATCGACTTCATCCTGAGTTTCCTCCTCATCAATCTCGTCCAGTTGCTCTAACGCAGCGGCGGATCCACAGACACCAGTAGGCGACTCGTTCCCATCGCTCACTTCATCTTCCTGCGGTTTCTCGCTGCTCGCGGTTGCAGCTCGTTGCGTTGCCGCTTGAGATGGTGACGTATTGGTCAGCCGTGCATGTGTAGGTCCAACCTCAGTGGGGATCGCTGCCGTCACACCTTCAATGTCTGTGATGTGAGCAGCACTTGCCATAAACAGAGTCGCCTCCCTGCTTTCAGCTCCTTCTGCAACTACAGAACCAGCTGCACCAGACACTGCAGATCGTGCCTCACGCGCACTGTCTTCCTCGCCTCCCTCGAGTACACGGGACTGCAAGCCCGGAGACTCGCTTCCAACCGAAGCCATCACTGTGCTCTCCATTTCGCCACTAACAACAGTCTCATCCGCTCCAGTGTCTGCGTCTCGATCAGCTGCAGGCACATGCTCAAAGTGCAGCGATTCCATATCTGCATCTTCGACCAGCTCGTAACGATCGCGGTAAACAACATCTTCCGCAATTCGCAAATCCGCAACAAATTTGGCTGTATGCTCTACAGGGAAATATACTTTACACCCCACAACATCCTCCGCATAGCCGAGCAGGAACCCGACTTTAGCGTTGTCACTGAACTTGCGCCGCCCAGGAGTAACGGGAACATGGACGTAAGCGAGCGCCCCAAATTTGCGGATGTGGTGGACGTCTGGCTTGACTCCAAACATCTTTTCGTACGGAACACCACCGTGCCCCTTGTTGAACACTCGGTTCTTCAGGTAGACATCATTTCTCAGAGCCTCGGGCCACAAGCTCGTCGGAAACCCAGAGTCCAGCATCATCGCCTTCATCATCCCAACGAGTGGCAGATTGGTTCGCTCACACAAATTTAGTTGGGAGCTCTTGGGTCCGACACGTATGTGCTCGATGCCATGAGCGCGGTACCATTTCTTCATGGCGGAGTTCATAAACTCACCGCTTTGTCTGTCCAGACTTGGCGAACTCTGTACTTCACACGCTCTGCACCATCCTTGCTCCTGCCGGCTTGACGCTCGGCCCACAAGATGTACTCCTTAATATGCTGGTTGATGACCTTGCTCGACTTGCTGTTCAACATGTGCACGGTCACGAACCGGGAGTAGCCATCCATAATCACCAGCACCGCCTCAAAGCGAGTGCCATTCCCCTGACTTGGGATTAGCAAGTCCACATACACTGCCTGATTAGGCGCTTTCAGCCCACGGTTCAGCTTCTTGGTATGTGGTGTCTTCTTCTGCTTCCCTAAATGACATGCGTCACAAGGGTCTTGTTGCTCGCGCCTCGTCAACATCAGTCCTTTCACCAGACCCTTGTCCACCATGGTCTTCAAGTACTGTGGGCAGATGCGTCCAAGTCGCTCGTGCCAGAGCGCAAGTGAAGCAACTCCATCAATCGTAGTAAAGTTACACCTTGTTTTGTCTCAAGGCAGCTCTAGCCCCTCATTCACAGGATGGGTCACAAAGAATCCCCACGTTGCCTCGTACGGCGAAGCCACGATAACAGTCCGACCTTCATACTTGATGCGGAAGTTCAGTGTATCATGCTCATAGTCAAAGTCGAATCCTTGCTCCGCGGCAAGTCCAGGTGAAAAGAGTCCGTGCTCAGCACCGGGAACGTAAACGACATCATTCAGGTAAACTACTCCACGTTCACCATCCACTTCGTCACCAAAGCTACAGTTCCTACTCCTGCAATCCGCGATGCAAGAGCAGGTGCCACTCCGTGCACGCTCTGTGACTGACTGGTATCCTCCGTAAATACTACGAAGTCCACCAGGTTTCCTGTGACGTGCGCATTTGCCGCAGTGTCGAAGAACCACCATCCATTGGAGTCTCCAACTGCATCGTCAGCTTCAGCACTGTTCGCTTCATGAGCATCTACATCACCAGGACTCTCGGGTTCTGGATCCCGTATGTCCACCTCGACCCCAGCGTCAAGTATCATCTGGTCCAGCGCGGCCATTTCCACGCTAGAGCCACCGTTGTCACTATCTGGGCTCGGAGATTCGCGGACCTCCTGTCGAATAGTCACATTTCCTCGTGGCTTACGCTTCTGCTCAGTTGCATTAGCGCCATCACCACTTGTCAGTCCTATCTGGGCAAGCAGCTCTGAGATGTGCAGTACTCCCACAGATGAAGCACTTTTTCAATTTCTTCTTCTTGGAGTCGCTGCTTTTCTCCTCATGCTGATTATCAGCTCTGCTCTTCGTCCCATTCACTCCACTAGCCCCACCATTACTCCCTACACGAGGTCCTCCACGCTGGCCCTTGCCACGGAACTCGACTTGGCGGGCAGCGGCAGCACGAATCAACTCGCGGACCTTGGTTGGTGTGAACATAGTAGTGTCTGCACTGTAGCGAATTGACGACTTCAGGCTCTCGAACTCTGCTTGGGCCGGCAAGCTCTCCAGCATCATCTCAACCATGTCAATATCATCAACTGCATACTGCAATGTCTGCAACTCAGTCCGGATATTGAACATCTTGCTCAAGTGCAGGTTCATAATTCCACCCGGCGAAAACTTCACAGTCCAGAGTTCATCACGAAGGCGACGAATAGTGTGAGCCTTAACAGTTTTATTCACCTTGTTCTCAAACAGGTCACATAAGGCCTCCCACATCTCCGTGCCTGTCATCTTGTCCCTAATCTGGTGCAAGATCTCCGACGGCACTGACATCCCAATCAAGCGCATGATCTTGGTCTGTTTCTTGTCGAACTTCTCCTCACTCTCCGCATCCGACAGCGTCTCCTTGGTGATCGTCCCATCGACAATCTCCATGAGCTCCGCCTCACGAAACACTATCTGCATCGCAAACTTGTATGCCTGCCAGTCCTTGCCCTTCCAGTTCTTGGACACACCCTCCGACGTGGTCCGTCATCCTGGATCGCTTCCTGTGCAGTAGCAAGTCCGCTGGTTTGGGCTCATAACCCTGTCGGACGTTGTACCAGATCCGACGGCCGAACGCTCTTCACGAAAGAAGGCAAAAGGAAAGGTAAATAGATTAGCGGTGGAGCTGCTGCCAGCTCCTACGGGCATTTGCCTCTTTCTCATACAGGGACCTGGTTCTCTGAGAACTCCTACTGCTGCATGTCTTACCACCAGTCCAGGTCCCAGGCTCATTCTTCAACTTGCTGCAGTTGAAGCTGGCCTGCAATATGCATTCCAACAGACTCCACTGCAGGGTGTCGACCCCCGAAGCAACTCAACGGAGCAACGCGACTGAGATGCTCCATTACTAGTTTTAGCAATAGACGGGTTTGGCATACCGAATTCTACCGACATCGGTTTTTTTCGGTATCAACTCGGTTTACGTGAGTGTTGGTTATTTTGTTAACACTTTGATCGACGCCGGCCATTTCCAATGGGGAACCGCGGGCGGCGCCGCGGAACGCGCGCTGCGTACCGACCTGATGCGTCGGAGGCTATCGGACGCTCAAAGAAGGAGCCAACACCGCAGTCAGAATCGGACGAATCGCCTGGACCGGGAAATCGCAGCCCGGAGATTGTATCCATCCGATGGAAGAAGCCGCAAGGGGACGTCGTGATCCGGTACGCTGACGGCAGCCGCTACGAAGGGGGCGTGGATGATGAAGAGCGAAAGCATGGTACCGGCGTTCATATCCTACGATCGGGCCACGTCTTTGAAGGCGGATGGGTGCACGGAGACTTTGAAGGGTGCGAATCTTGCGTCCATGGTCTGGGCGGATGTCTTGTCGAAGTATGTGAATTAACGTTTCCAGTCTTGCGAGTTGAGCAGCTTTGGCATGCAGACGTTTGCTGGAACAGGAGACTGCCACGAAGGCTTGTACCGCAAGAACCACCGCCACGGAACGGGCACGTACCTGTGGGCGAACGGTGACAAATACGTCGGCAATTGGCGGGTTGGCAAGGTATTTCGCAATTCTTGGCAGTGCAATATGTGGCACATGGCAATGTCCTAACCGTGGGTTGAACAACTATAGATGCATGGGAACGGCACGTTCTTCTGGAAGAATGGCGACAGCTACGATGGTGAGGAGCGAAGTGCAGACTTGCTGCTTTGCGTGCCTTCTCGCCTTTCGATAGGCTGAACATGTCCGCTGTGCTGCTCGTCTAGGTGAATGGAAAAGGGGGATGATGCATGGCAAAGGCAAGAAGATCTTCTCATCAGGAGAAATGATAGATGGCGCCTGGCGGCACAACCAAGTAAGCGGCTGGGGTATCAAGGTGTTCAGTTCAGGGGACAAGTACGAGGGGTATTTTGTGAAGGGTGAGCGCGAGGGGTTTGGCAAGTATGAGTGGGTGGGTGGTGACTCGCACGAAGGCACGTGGTGCCAAGGCTTAATGCACGGCAAAGGCGTATACCTCTCGGCAGGCGGATCTCTGCATGGAACATGGGTTAACGGCAAGCTAAGTGGCGCGGGTGTACACCGCTTCCGGTGCGGTAGTGTCTTCACTGGCGAGTACAAAGCTGGAGAGCGACATGGCGTTGGTACCTTGATATTCGCCTCTGGAGAGGTCTACGAAGGCGATTGGTATAAGGATGTGATCCATGGCTACGGCTCGTGGTCTTCGCCAGACGGAAGGAGATTCATCGGTACGTGGGCTCATGGCTTTCCTTCGGGGCGGGGCATTTTCTGTCGCGAGCACGATGAGGACGAGGAGGATGATGATGAAGGAGGCGAGACCGTCAGGGAAACCAGACCCCCGTTTGAAGTTGGCATATTCAAACGGGGACGACTTACAACCGGTGGCAAGCACCTTTTCATCGGGCGGCTCACAGCACCATCCTAGTATCTATCGACAAAGATCGCGAACTTGTACAGTCAACTAACTGTCAGTAGAAGAAGGGGGGCCTCGATCCTGTAGCACCTGTGACAACTGCGGAAACGAAGGTTTGTTCACAAACATGACATGTGTAAACACCGCAATATCAGGACATGTTGAACACGCAAAATCAAACGGAGAGAAGACACGCGGGATGATGATAACATCAGTATTTTCGTTCGCAATAAGCCCAGCCCGCTGCATTGAATAATAGACCAAGGAGAAGACTGAGTTCACGCTAACAAAAATTTCTCTAACTTTCCGCACGACGGCTGGCTGCCTGCAGGAGGATACACAGTCAGGCAGACACCAGCCGCGCAGAGGCCCTATCCGGTGGATCTTTCGTGGGGGGAAAAGGAGAAAAAGAGATAGCCAAACCAGTCCTCGAGAAGCCCTCTTTTGGAAGATCTCACTCATCATGTCGCTGGCGCTCAAGGGCGCGCGATTCCGGTTCGTCGCAGCGCGATCCCTTAGCCGAGGCTGGGGAAGGCGCTCATGTCCGTCACGTTCGGGGCGTTGGCGCCACGGCCACCGCGGCCACCGGTGCGGCCGTTGCCACGAGCACCACGGCCACCACGGCCACGTCCGCCGCGCGACGAGTCGAAGTCACGCGTGAAGCGCTCCGGCTTCTCCGTGCGGAAGCCCACGTCGGTGATGAGCTGTTTCTTGCGGCCCGAGGTCTTCTTGCTGTAGACCTTCTCGTACTGCGAGGCCATGAAGTCCTCGGTCTTGCCTTCCTTGGTGATCTGCACCGCGCTGGTGAACTCGTTGGCCACCTGGCGGATCTCCACCTCGGCGAACAGCTCGCCCGAGCGAGCGGACTTCTGCTTGGCGAGGTACTCGTCGAGGGTGAGCTGCACCTCCTCCTCTTCCTCCTCCTCGACGGCGGCCTCCTCAGCGGCCTCCTCGTCCGAGGCGGGCTTAGCGCCCTCCTGGGCAGCAGCCTCAGCCAGCTGCTCGTTCGGGTCGGCCTTGTTGCCCCAGTTGCGGGCACCACCGCCCTGCTTGCTGGTCTCCTTGCCGCGGCCGGTGCCGCTGCGGCGCTCGAACTCGCGGCGGGGGCCACGGTTGCCACGGCCACGCTCGCCACGCTCACGCGGGCCACGGCCGCCCTCACGCGGGCCACGCGACTCCTTCTTCTCGGCGGCGGGGGCCGACTTCTTGGGGGCCTTCTTGTTGCCGGCGGCGGGCTTGTTCAGAGCCACGGGGGCCGACGGGGGCGGCGTGGCCTTCTTGTTCACGCGCGGCGTGTCCTCGTCATCCGAGTCGAGGGCGGCGAAGAAGTTCTTGCTGGACTGCATATACAGCATCTCACCAGTCAGCGACCTGTTCAAGTTACCCTACAAGATACGCGGGCTGAGGAGGCGAGGGGGGCGGCTGGGAGCTTACATTGAAGCTGCCACGGGGGCGACGAACAGGGGAGGGGGATCCGCCACCATTGCGAGCGTCCGCTAGCGCAAAAGATCGCGCTGGTTTCCACCTGGACACTGCAGATGGCGGGCTTCCTGTTGACTCCCCCCACGTCGCCCTCCCGCCCTCCCCGTCGCATCGCGCGGCTGTTGCCATGTCGCGTGGAGCGGAGAGCTCGCGAGGAACGTACCATGGCTGCCGGGCGAGACGAGTAAGATGCTGCTGATCTGGGCTGCTCGAAAATGGAGGAGCTCCGGTGGCCAAGCGATCGGCGGCCACCAGCACCTCATTTTCCTGTATCTGGCGCGGTTTGGGACCGGTTCAGCTTACTCTGCGCGGATGTATGGCGCGACCCCGAACCGCCGCTCGAACCGGGACCGCGGAAAGGGAAGTTGTCGCATTGGCTGAAAATGGGAAGGACGCGAGTGATTGGCTGGCCAGTTCAAGACCGTCACTGCAACTTGCCGTCACAGCAGCGCCGAGCATACTCAGGATCCCGAGCATGGCTAAGTGCATCTTCAGCTGTGCGCCGCGCCCGGATCGCCCTGACGGTATGGCGCTCGTAATCGAGTGAAGTGTGCGGAGAATCCGTGGTTTGTCGTGTTGCAAGCGAACCGCTTAGCGGGAGGTAGAGCGAGCGCGCCTCCAACCGTGCCGTACGTAAGCTGAGGACTATGGTCTCCGATGGGGTGCAGACGAAAGGGAGGGACGGACCCAGGACGTTTTGCCTCCACCGTTGCCGAGAACGGTCGTGGCAGTGGCGACGACGGCGCTGCTGGTCGTGCGATCGGCGCTGCTCTCTATCGATTCCAACCTGGTAATCAGCCCCAGCCGAGATCCTTGAGGAGGACTCCACCGAAAGGCGCTCGTCGAATATCGCAAAACGAGCCGATGGCAGTGACCTCTACATGTACTGAACCTGCCAGGAGAAAGAGCTCCATTGCACCGCGGCGCGGGCACGCAGCGCTGGCTTTTCAAGTTTTTTTCGAGTCGCATTGCTTGCTGGGATAGGCAGTCGAATGCATGGGATGTGGACGCGTGTCAGCGCCAGACGGAGGTGTACTGTACAGTACGTTGTCCTCCGCAGGACGAAGGCTCGCTGCGCTTGTGTGGTCGGCAATGCTGGCGCCGCCGCGAGGGCATCACTCGACTGACCGCCGGTCAGTGACCAGAGATCGGCGTTGGTGCTCGTCGAGCTCTCGAATAAAAAAGCCGGAGTGCCGGTCCCGTGGCTCGGCGTGCTCGTCGCGATTGTAATTTCCGCCAGCACCGCTGTGAGCACCGACGGCGCAGAGTGCGAGCGGGATTCATGGCCGCGCCGCCATGGGAACGTCGAGCGAGGACAAGCCAACGGCGCAGAGCGCGAGCGGCAATCCGCGCGCGCGTTACGCGCTACGCGTGACTCGGGGACGTCGAGCACTCGGTGACGGGTCGATCCCCAAGCAGGGCGCGTCAGTCGGTCAGTCGGCGGCGGCGGCGGCAGTGGTGTTGACTATCTTTGCCGGCCGAGTCTATCCCGTGCTCTTCGTCCAGCAGCTCCGCGAACGCCTTCCAGCGGGGCATGTGACCGTCACAGGGCGGGCAGGCAGCTCCTCGTCGTCTCTCTCGCTAGACGGCGCCCTGCTTTGCGACTTGTAGTCGTCGGCTTGTATCAGAGTGGGGTGCCATAGCCGGGGCGTTCCGGTACGGACCCTTTATTGCGGCTCCAACTGACCTTATGACACCTTCATAGCAGCGAGCTGTTCAAACGAGACGTTGCACCGATTCGCTGCGCCTAAAACAACCTGTCGCCTCACTCTGTATTCCGCTCCGCAGCGAGGCGTCTAAGAAGACCCCGACACTGACGGTCCGCGGCTGGAGCATAGCGCTCGCTTCCTGTCCGCCGACCACCACAGCACACCACTGCCCACCTGCCGCTAGAGCTGATACTGTGGCCGTAGTGCACCGACCGTCCGTCCGTCTTCATGCCGTTGCGGTCGTCGATGTTTGACCCGAGCGTCTCGGGCCTCGGCAGCTCGCGGCTTACTGTGCAGATCCCCATCGACGAGGAGGCCGAGGCCGGCGTGGCCGCGCGTCCCGAGCTGGTCAAGTGTCCGGAGCTGATGCTCACGGGGCTGGAACTCGAGAAGCGCACCACGCTGCGTATTCTGCACAAGAAGGGCCGGCGCTTCGAGTCGCCGTGGGAGCCCTACTTCGTCGGCATCTACGCGCAGACGCTCTTCTACTACGCCAACCTGGGAGATTGGCCGCGCGCCGTCGTGCCGCTGGTCGACGCCGACGTCACGGCCGTGGACCGCATATTCCGTCACGGAGACGCCGCCACGGGAGGTGATGATTGTGGCCCGTGCTGGAAGGTCACATCCTGCAGCGGACGCGTGGTGCTGTTCCGAGCGCCGTCGCATGAAGCGCGCCTGGAGTGGGTCGAGCAGCTACGGCAAGCGTCTGGGAGGCTTGGAGGAGCGAGAAAGGGCAGCATGGATGGCAAGGCGGCGCTCGCACTGGCGAGGAGGCTGTCCAGGTCGTCCAGCTCGGCGTCGTCGACGTCTGTGACGTCCGGTATAGTTGTGCAATCGCCGCGAGCGCGCACGGTGTCGCCTCGTGGGGCTCATTCGAGGAGACGAAAGCTTAACAGTGAGGACGAGGAATCGTCGGAATTGCTGAGGAATGCGTTGTTAATGGTGGAGCAGCAAAAGAAGGAGATTGAAGAGCTCCAGAAGCGTTTAGCACAGCTTGAAGGAACGAAAGAAGACGTGGAAAAGAGAGAAAAGGAACAAGAACTTGAAAGATCCGGAGATCAGCCAAAAAGAGAACGAGGACGCGAACTAGAGGCCCGGGTAGATACAAGAGAAGATGATATCGAGCGGACAAGCGAAGCGCGCCCAGGTGAGGTGGATCTGGATACTATGCTGGACGACGCTGCGATCGAGATGTGCAAGTTGTCTAGCGGCTCGGCAGCATTGGACGTGCTGTCAGAGGACGAAGACACTCCTGAAAGCGAAGGGGAGGAGGAGTATGTTGACCAGGGTGATGGCCACCGCGAAAGAAGGCGGGGAACGCTCCAGAACCTGAGTCTAGTGGACGAGTCGACTGAGCGGGACGATCAAGTTGCAAAATCGGATGAAGTGGAAGCAGTGACATCTTCTAAACGAGAAGAGTTTGTACCAGCAGCTGTAAATCTTCGGCAGAAGGCCACACCAGCTTCTGTAGCTCCGAAGGAGGAGCTGCCGTGTAAGGACTCGTCCACGTTGAGTGCAACGTCGACGAGCTGTCGCGATGTAGCGGAGAATGATTCCATTCAACAGCAGGCAGCGGAGCTGGCAGAGATGGCGCGCAGCCTGAACAAAGATGATCTCACGGATTCATCGTCAACGCGTGAGAGCAGCGAGGATGGCTCCCTTACCTCGAGCTTCCAGGGGTCGCACAGTGGTGGGGGTATATTCGACTCGGGTGGCAGTGCTGGGAATGACTTTTTGCAGCAGCAGGCGATGGAGCTTGCCGAAATCGCACGCAATTTGCAGTCATCACTCCGAGCTGATATCAGGCCTGCGAAGGTAGTTTGTTACTGTTTCGAGGCAAGGAGTCTATGGTTTACTGATGGTGCGTTTTGGTGAATGTTTCGTTTAGGTCCCGCTCAAGACAACTTCAAGCTCCTCGTCGCTGCTTGAATCTCAATCATCCTTTTCAGGTTTGTGGTGTACTATTGTTTGTGAGTTAAAGTCACTTGTGGCTAACTTGCGCAAATTGCGTTAGACGTCACAGAATTTGCACTGAGCCAGATCAACTCCAACGACAGCAACGAAAGCATCTTCTCCATCACGCAAGATGACCTTTTCTACGATGATGACGACGAGGGCGAGATCGAGCGCCTGTCAGAGTTTGAAGCGGTACGTTTCTTCGATTTCTACCACATTCTCAAAACCAGACTTCTTATTTTCTGTGATGCTTCTACAGTCGGACAGTCAATTCTTGGAGGCAAGTGGGTTCCTTGACTCCATCCACCAGGTTATGAAGGACTTTATTGTGTCTTCTCAGCCGGATAAGTCACGCCAGCCAGACCAGGTAGTCATCAGCGATGAAATTATCGCTGAGATTCGTCAAGGAATTGACGGTGAACCATCGAAGGAAGAGGACGAGTCGGAGGAGGCTGAAAGGCAGCGTTCTGCTAGGTCGGGTTCGCCCTCAACGGGTTCGTCTACCGGAACAAGCCCAAGGATACGCAGTCTCTTCTCGCATGCAAGGTCGGCACGCGATTTCTTCAGTGGAGACTTCGAAGTTCCAGTTCGACCTCCTTCGCCACAAACACCGAAAGACCTCCCGTCACTCGTGGTTGAAGATACCATGTCAGTCGTGGCTTCTATTCTTCAAAGTGCTGGGCGGGAAGACAAAATGCTTCTGCTTGCCCCTTTCCTTCGGGTATTCGGGAGTCGCAACCGCCTCAGCAACCTTATTCGTTGGGCAATCGAAATTGAGGTCGCCTCGGTCATCAACGTGGCTACTCTATTCCGGTCGGATGACTATGCGAGTCGGCTCGTGTCCACATACAGCAAAGCCATTGGATCCAAGTTTATTCGCGTGGCTCTCTCGGATCCCATCCGCCAGATATTTAAATTGAAGATTGCCGATATGGAGCTAAACCCACACAAGGAAGAGTCACTTCAGAACGAGGACCAAGCGGACGCTAATGCGGCCAACCTGATGCGGACATGCCAGAACATCATCGACTCGATCATGAAAAACGCAAACTACGTAAGTTGCGTGTAACCTCATCGTGGCTTGGCGTGATACTGACCAAAATTGTGCTGCTTGATGCTGTATAGATTCCGTCGTCTTATTTCCATATCTGCTCGCACTTGAACTCAAAGGTTATCAGTCGTTTTGATGGCTCTAAAGAAGGGGTCCAGGGAGAGGATGCGTCTACTCTGACACGGGTATGTGCTTAAGCTTAGCCAGGATGGCCGTTTCATGAAATCATTATGCTTTGCGGGACTAACGGGATCGTGCTTGTTACGTAGTCTGTGATCGGAGGTTTCCTCTTCCTTCGGTTTGTGTGCCCAGCCATCACCACCCCGCATTTATACGGTCTCACGAAGCAGCTACCTCCACCAGAAACCCGACGTGTACTTGTACTCGTCACTAAGTTGCTGTTCAAGACAGCGACTGGTGTGAAGTTTGGAGACCGGGAGCCGGATTTCAAGTATGCTTTATCTGGTGTTGATGCTGTAGTGTCCGAGTGATTTTCTAACCTGGTACTGTTCTGTCGTCTGTAGGGTGCTTAATCCTTTCATCGAGAAGAATTCGCCAGCAATTCAGCAGCTCTTCGCCAACTTGGCCATGTCACCAAGTCAAGATATTGACGAGTGCTTCGCTTCCGATAGTCGCAAAATCTATTCCCACGTGTCTTCGTCGCAGCTGGGCGACGACTTGGAGGTGATTCGGTCCGTCTCGGAAAAGAACTTGGGCGAGATTGAGAAGAAACTCGTTGAATGCGGCTGCGCCTCAGAAGTAACAGAAAACTTCAAGACTGCGGTGCTGAACAGCGTGGACCCGCTGCAGAAAACTTCGTTGTCGAAAAAGCTGAGCGCGAACATGAAATTCCTCAGTGGTTTCGGCAAGAAGCCCAGGAAGCAATCCGACGTCTGAGCAATGTCCGACGAGAGACCGCAACGACGGGCAGTCCTGCCCAAATTATAGACCCTAGTGGTTCCTCAACCTCCAATGCTCTGTGTATCACTTCAGCGAAGTACGAAGTAGGTGTCCTGTAGCGTACATGTAAAGTGTCAATAAGACTGGGATGAAAACACTCCGCATGAACACAAGGCAATCCATTATCCAAAATGCAACAGGCCGAGTGGCTTCTCGCTCTACCTTGGTTCGTCTAACAAATCTACGTAAGCAAGCATCTACACCGCAGCATGAGGGCCGTTAGCAGCAGAGGCGTTCGTGGTACCGTTGCCAGGCGCAGCAGAGCCATTCGGGAGGTTGAACGAGCTCGCGTTGGGCGGAATGGCCGAGAAATCGCTCGTAGAGAAGGCACGACGCGTGCGTGACAGCGATGGGTTCATACCAGCCTCAGCAAGTCTCTGCTCTTCCTGTTGCTGCTTGCGCTGAGCAACCTTGCGCTCCTCCTCCGACATGATGGCCTGCAGGCGGCTCGACGAATCTTGCAACGCACTCAGCTCCGACTCCGACATGTTCCGAAGCACCGCGTTAAGCGTGTTATCGCTCATCGCATGCATGAGGTCCTCCTTCTTTCCTGGTCCAGCAGCGCGAATGTCTGTCTCACTGCCACTAGCCGTCAGCACGTTGATGAACCGCTGCTGCTCGATGATGATGGAGCGCATCTGCTGTACCGACAAGTCGTCATCACGGTCGTCGTTGCTCGAGTTGGCACGCAGGATATCTTCAATCACCACACCACGGCTCAAAGCGTTGTTGTAGAGAAGCCACGTCTGGATCTTTCCGGGGACGTACAGCGCCGCCAGCAACAAAATGAGACTCAGCGACACCAGACCCAAGACAGCATCGTGCACGAAGTACAGGGAGCCCACAAAGCGCGAGTTGCTACCAAGGAGAACAAGCGCCCAGCAGCCCACAGCCGCTGCGAGATATCCCATGCTCAGCAGGCATTGCCACATCCCGTCGACGTACACGAACGCAAGCACGAGACCAGCGCCCAGCACAAGTACCAGAAGAAGCTTCAGGAAGCGGACAAGTCCGTTCTCGCCATTAGCGCGCGACGAATTGAAGAAGACCGCCTCAGCACTCAGATAAACAGCAGCCATGGAGCAGCAGATAACCAACGGAAGCCATGTGGACTCGGTCAGGATCGAGTGGTATTCGTCGCCGGTCGAAGAAATGGAGAACGCGATCAGCGCGAAAAGTCCACCCTTGATCGTAACGCAAGCCTTTGACCACGGACGAAGCGTCGAGAAGTAGGCGTTCTCCTCCTTGAACCACGCCTCCCACGACTGGTTCGGGTTGCCACCGTCACCACGCATCCACTTGAACCACAAACGGAAGTCCTCCATCACATCCGACCACTCAAACGACAGAGGGTTGAACCAGAACGGCGACCAGTACCATGAAGCGAACACAAGCCACAGCGACCAAGTCATCGCGAAGTACTGGTGGCCGACCGTGAACTTGTAGTACAACGTGAGCCCAATGGCAATCTCCACAGCAGCGTACAAGTGGCTGCTAGCATAGAACCGGTAGAGTTCATCGAACGACGAGTGCTTCGTGACGAAACCACGACCCGTAGCGCGGTACTTCGCACCACCAGCAAGAATCGTCTGCCCGAAGTAGAACCACTTCGTGCCGATGTGGAACAGGAAGTACAGCGGCCCACCCGTGACGAAAAGAACAAGGATCTCGTTCAGTGCAGCCTTGAAACCACGTTCAACAGAAATCGTCGCAAGCAGCGGAGCCGTCGTGAGGAACGCCACTGATCCGAGCATCAACTGCAAGTTGCTCAGCAATACTGGCTCGCGGCCGCCAACACCCTCCAATGAGAGCAACGAGCGCAGCAGGTTGCAGTACAGAAGAATGTACACCGTCCAGATAATGATCGACGTCGACAAGTAGAAACCAACGTGGTTGTAGTAAAACGAAAGCAGCTTGAAGAAGTCCAGGCGCTGGCTGATGCGATACACGTCACGCGATAGCGATTGTTCCGCGGCGCCCTGCGCCAGCTTGGCTTCGAACTTGTAGATCTGCTGCATGCCGACATCACGTCCCTTGCCACACTTCGTGTACTCCGGGAAAGCCACAGATCCACCGCGCATGCAATTGTTGTAGCCCGCGAAAATGTCTTCACTTAGGTTGATACCCTTGTTGGCCTTGCTGATACCACCACGAGTAATAAAGAACAGCTTGTTGAACACATCGGGGTGGCCGTAGTGCAGACGCATACGAAGTGGCCGAGCGAGCGTGCGCTGGCTCAGTGTCACGAAAGACGTCTCCTGCAGCGCCATGTAGTTGGCCAGCGAACTCACACTACCCGTGAAAATATGCTCCGGGATACCAACAATCGTGTACGGGCGGTCAGCCGTACCCTTGTCAAATTCTTCGAGCAGGTTGCGCATCTTGAGTCCTTCCTCCAAATATCCGTCCTGGTTCATGTCAATAGTCTGCAGGTTTTCGCCGCGAGTGAACACAATGGCTGAGTTCTGGTTTTCAGGCTTACCCTCGCCCAAGATAGGGTTACCGGGCAGGCGCACACGGTAGATCTCATGCACCGATCCAAGCTCTTCTCCACCCTTGATGAGCACCGAAAAGTATGACTGCTCCTTCTGGTAGTTCACGCGCACTTCATCGATGTAAGCCACGCGAAGGTTCGGGAATCGGTGCAGCAAAAACTCGATGTCGCTTGCCTTCGGATCATTGTTCTTCTTCTGGCGGCCATAAATCTGGCACGCGACGACATACGTGAACTTGGTGTTGATGAGCTCCTCCAGCTTCTGTTGCGGAACTTGTTCGATCTCAGCAAGCAGACGAATGGCAGCTTCACCGTACATCATGCCCTGCACCGTTCGCGACAGCGTCTGACCACGGAGGGAAGCCCACATACGCAGCTCGATCGCAGACTCCGGGTCCTTCCAAATATTCTTCTTGGGCTTCACTCGCTCAAGGAAGTTCTCCCAGTCCCGCTTGTACAGAGTCTGCAGGAACAGCAACGTGTGAACGTCCAAACCGTCCTGCTTGCTCTCCAGGTCCTTCCTCGAGTACAGGACATCTTCCGCATAGAACGGAGTCATGACACTCCACGACTTCATCTCTTCGAGCAAGGGTGCGAGCGGCATGTCCATAAACAGCGAGTTCACGAAGAACAGCAACCGACGGCGCGCGTCATACGACTGGGGTTCAGCATCGATCTTCTGCAAGGTCAAAAGTCCGTGCAGGTGTGACAACACCACGTCTGTGTGACTCTCAAAAGCGGTCAGCGTAATCTGCTCCCCTGTGTAGTTGTCGTCCCACATGAAACCACGCTCTTGGGTGAGAATCCAGGTCAAACGGTCCGAAATTCCCTTGCTTTCAGCGTACACCGGGTCTTGCTCGTGAACATGAGCAAGGATCTCCTTTCCTAAGTTCAGGAATGTACGCACACGCTCGCGAATCTGCATGATGTGCGCGCTTGGGATGGAGTGCGTGGACTTGCCGTTGTTGACCGAGGGCTTGTGCGTCTGCTGCTGCATACGCGCAATACGCGCAACACCAGAACCACGGCTGCGACGAGGAGGCTCCAACCCAAGGGACGACAGACCCGTCGTACTAGCAGACTTCGTAAGACCAGTCGATGCGGGGCGGTATGAGCTTGACTGCTGAGGGAACTCGTACGACGCGTAATCGGACGGATCCTTGCGCACAGGGATAACCTTGGCATTGTTCTTCCAGGCACGGACGTTGGACTTCAGGAGCGACACCAGGCCAGCCAAAGCGCGACCGCAAGGGGCAATCTTTTGCAGGTTAAGCGCACGGAACACACCTCGTGCAGCCCACGAGTTCAGCACACTGGTAATGTACTTCACATCGTTCGTGTGGCACGGACCAAGCACATTAACGAGCACCCAGTTCGCCAGCTCCCAGATCTCTTCCACGGATTCTTCTACCATCGGGCTTTCGCTGAGAATTTCCAGCAACTTGTCCTGCAGAACACGCTCCGACACCTTGCCATCATTGGACGAGTAGATGTCCAGAATCGTTGACGTAAAGTTCTCGAAGCAACCAGCCAACTGGAACTGCGGCAGATAGATCTCGCGCTGGTAACCATCAAGGCGGTGGAACTGGAGCAGTGCCTTCTCCTTGTTCGAGATCAAGTCATCTGCGCGCATGCTGTCGATGATTGTATCCCACGCCACAGAGAAGGAGAACCATTTGCGCCGACGCGCAGCCTGTCGCTCCATAGGTGTCTGTTTACGGCGCGAGAAAGACAGCAGTGGAGTCTCGTCATCATGCACAGAGGTGCGCCGCTGGGAAAGGATTCGCGACGTCGGATCCGCGCCACCGGCGACACGATCCAGCACCTCGTGCCCAAGAGAAGTCGATCCATACGACATGCCAGTGCTCTCTGATATCTGAAGGCCGGTCTTCGAGTTTCGGGCGATCACCTTGGCGTTAAACGCATCCACAGCGCGGCTGAATGCTGTGCGAACTCGGCTGAAGTTGCGAATCTCACCGATGTGCGATGAAAAGCCAACAAAGGTACCCGTGAAGGCCATCCAGATCGAGTTCCAAATGGTGATATCCACGCAGAAGACCAAGAAGAACGGCATCCAGTTCAAAAAGATGAGGAACACCGTCGTGATCATGCTCACGTTGTTCTCCACGTGATCAGCGAACAACAAGAACGTGGGCACCACGAGCGGATAAATCTCAAACTTGTAGCTGAAGTACAGCTTCCAAGCCAGCTGCGAAGCCCAGAAGAACTGGTAGCCGAGGCTCATAGACTCAGGGTCCAACACGTTGTCGCCCACGTACAGACGGTTCATCGGGCTCACGATATCACGAATGAAGGCAACTGGAGCAAACTTAGTACGCCGCGTCCAGTTCGTGAGACCAGGCATCACCTGCATGACGCAGTTGATCAGGCCTGGCACGTGGAAAAGCACGACAATCGTGTAGTACGACTGCCACCACAAACCGCCATACGCCCAGGCGTACCAATACAGCATCGTCGATACCACCACGAGCACCAGGTGTAAGAGCACACGCATGACGTTACGCGCCGTCGAGAACGACTTCTGTTGCACATGATACACTGCGAAGATATCGAGGCCGTCGCGCAGAATGTCCAGCAAGAAGGGTGTGATCAGCGTGCTCGAGATGATCTTGCACGAGTCCTGGAAATTCATCTCTTGCTCGTTGGCGAACGCCAGAACCGCCAAGAAGTGGAACGAGATCACGTGGAAGTTGAAGATACGGTTGAAGGCGCGCAGCGGGAGGAGCCACGTCCGCTTCTCAACGAACGATTTAGCAGACTCGGTGAATCCCTCCGCAATGCTCTTACGCTTGTTGAAGAAGTTGTTGCTCTTGGCGCCGCCATTGAGACCACCACGGCTGCTGAAGCCACCCAGTCCCTCGCGTTGCTTCTTCTTCTGCTGATAGATCAAAGCAGGGCTCGGTGACGTGGTGTCGAGAACCTCCTCGTGTTTGTAGTCAAATTTCAGGCATGTCTTCGACCAGAAGAACTCGTTGAAGTCGTCGTAGTTGTGGCGATCCTCGTGGTCATGCTTGGACGTCATTTCAGCTCTCAGCAAACCATACACAGGCGTCACCACCGTGTCGAGGAAGTGTCCAGCTTCGCGTTCAGAGTGACGGATCGACGGGAATTCCTCCTTCATCTTGTGGAACAAGAAACACAGGAACTCCGGAGAGTGACGAAGGTTACTAGCCTCACCCCAGATGAAGAAGAAGAGACACAAGTCCACTGAGATCTCGTCCACGCTGGTAAGGCCACCTTGAGGGGCCCGCTGCTCACTCCAATTCAGCGGCTGGATCTCCAGCTTCGAGCACCACTTGTTGTAGTTGGAGAACACCAATTCATGAAGCTTTCGGTACGGGTTTCCACCCTTACGCGTGTTGTTCGTAAGGAGCACCACGATGTGCTCCGTCTGGTTGCGGAAGTTATCCAGCTGGAAACCAAAGCAGCGCTGCACGTTCACAGCGATGCGGAAGATAGTGCTGAACTGTTGCATGTTGTGCGGCAGCTTCGTGGGGGAAAAGAAGTTCACCATGTTCTTATCCGACGCCGACACATCATCATCATCAGGTCTCCAAGACCGAGCGTCGGAGCTAGCTGAAACCGGCGGGAATTTAGCCTTGCGAGCACTGATCGTGTTGTTGCGCAGCGTCACTCCACGCATGCGGTAGTATCCGAAAGCGGTGGTAGTCGCACTCAGCACGAGAAGCAGCACGTACATTGCCAAACAGTGCTCCGAGCAGAAGCCGACGTGGTCGTCGCTGTTGCCGTTAAAGACGAAGCCTGCCAGATCCCACGCGTTCGCAGCAATATCGCCCTCGCTCACCCAAAGCGACACCGACAACAAGAACGCCAAACTGCCGAGCAACGAAGTCGACAAGATCACGACGTGCTTGGTGTCGACTTGCGGTGCAGCTCCCAGCGTGATACCCACACCCACAAGAACGGCAGTGATCACGCGCGTAGAGAGCAGAGGCACAAATTGGCTGACCATCACACCGCCATACAAACCAAGCATCGCGCCCAGCGAAACCGGGTACACCAAGCAGCAGACGCCGCCCAGAACCAAGCCACAAAGGCAAGCAAGCGCGGTCTGGATCCAAGCGAGATCGTCAGGGGCGGCCGCACTCAGGGCCCCATAGAATGAAGCTGTGAGCCACAACGAGCTGGCGTAGATCGACGCCATCTTCGGGTGGGACGTGCCACGGAAAGCCATGAAGAGGCCCACCAGGGCATTGATCACCGCGAACAGCTGGAGGAGGCCGATGTCAACGCGCAGCAAGACGTACCACGGGAGGCCATAGTCGACAGGGTGAGCGTAGATCCACTCGGTTGTCGGGTAGGCCTGAGGGTTGCACCCCACCGACGTGTACCGGTTCGGGTTGCCCTGGTAGACGCGCACATAGTCGATCGTGAAGTTCGAAGGCCACAGCGAGTTACAGATCTGACCCTCACACGGCGGCGAGAACTTCTCCGAGACGGCCGTACTCAGAATGAGATAGCTGGGCTCCACCGGGATCTGACGCGGCGGCACACCGCCCATCCACCTGTTCAACGCCTCGCCGGGGATCTCAAACAAGAAGTTGTTGTCCATCCACCAACGAATGTATCCCTCCGGACCGGGCGACCAGTCAAGACGGTACAAGTGGTACGACTTGAACGCGTTCGACTCGAGCTGCGTCAGGGCAGAGATGGAGTCCAGACCCAAGTCACCGTAGTAGGCGCTGTTGATTTTGGTGAACTCGCCATACTTGAGGCCTTGGTACCACTGACCCGGTCCAGGGAGCGTGTCAGGGGAGGGGCGCATATCGTCGTAGACACTGGGGCGGATCTGGAGCGAAGTGGAAATGTACGCCGGCTCATCGCGGGCGCGAATCTGAGCTTCAATCACATCGATTTCGGAGGCACCGCGGCCCTGGAAGGGGTTCATGCCGTATCTCTCCGGGTACGAGTCCTTGTCGTGCTTGTCGGTGAGGTTGCCACAGGCATTGATCTTCTGCTTGACCTTCTCGCCCTTCTCCACGTAGGGGGCGCACACGTCGAAGCTCCAAGGCCAGGTGTCGTCCAGGGAACCGCCGAACGGCGCGCGACCCAAGTTGCCCATGAGCCAGATAGCCGGCCACGTGCCGGGGATGCCCCACTTACCGGGAAGGATGGCCTTGACCTCGACAAAGCCGCCAGTGTAGCAGAACTTGTTCCAGGTCTGCACGCTGCCGCTGACGTACTTGGCGCCGCGGTAGCGCTCCTTGGGCTTGGAGGTGGTGATGATGAGGTTGCCCTTGTCGATCTGCACGGCCTGGGGCAGGAAGTAGTGCTGGCCCATGTTGGTCGTGTCGCGAATGTCGATGGCCGTCCACTTGGAGTCGAAGCCCGCCTCGAACGTGCGCCTGGAGCTGTTGAACTCGTCCGAGAAGATGAGCGTGTACTCGTTCGTATCGTTGAGTCGACCGCCGAAGTTGAACGGCCCCTTGGGCACCGACACGTTGTAGAACTTGGGGTCCGTGTCCGGGTCGATCCACTGGCGCTGGAAGGCCGTGAGGTTCTGTCGCGCGCGCTGCAGCGCGTTCGTGATGGGCTTGGACGCCTCGCTGCGCGCGGCGAGCAGCGCCACCAGCAGCACCGCCAGCAGCAGCGGCAACAGCCGCGCCGCGCACGGGCTCCGAGCGCGCGCCATGGGGGTCGCCTGTGGGGCTTCTGGGAGCGACGAGGTGCGAGGGGCAGCGCCAGCCTGCAAAATGAGGAATGAGGCTCGGGCAGATCTTCCGCATCACGCGCTGCTGCCAGCAGGGGACGACCTGTGTCTGGTTTCGCAGAGACGCTGCGCGGCGGATCCCGACCCGGGCCGGGTTGCCGCCCCGCGCCAGCCAAAAGTCCAGTGTAACGCGGCCCGGCCCGCGCTGTGCTGGACAATTTCGAAGGTGGGAACGCAGCTGACTCGGTCTCCGCTGCCCGCCACCCAAGCTCGAGTTGACCCCGACCGGGGGACCGGCGACAGCTGGGCGTTCGCGAGCGCCCAAGCACCAAGCAGGACGGGTGGATACCGCCTTCGCTGGTATCCTACCTCGCGGCGGGGCCGAGCTGCGCACGCAAACAGCCATTCGCGAATTCTCACGCCGAGGCAGCGGCCGCCGCCAGAGGCGCGGCGAATGTCACACTCGCCGCGGTTTTTGGTGGCTTCCGAATTCCGCTCAGCGACTCCATCCCGTCGTCGGGCGGAGCTGATTTACTGCGTTGCCTTGGGCAACAGCCAGCAGCAGCATGGGGCTCGATGGGCAGACAACCCGGCGCAGCGTCTGGGATCCGGAGCGCTTGATCCGCCACCGGCGCTGCTTGGATTTCTGCTGAGTCTGGCGCTCGCTAGAAATCGGGCTGCGATGTTGGAGTTGGGCGTCAAATCGCGGGATAAGTAGCCACCGCCTCCCCCAAAGACGCTGCGCCAGTCAGCCCCTCATCTTGCTCATGTTTCCCAAGCACCAGCGCCGCCACGATGTGAACCCGGCGAAACACCAAGTTGGTGGCACCAACTCTAGCATGGTCCATGCTGCATGGGTCAGCGTCTCGCCAATGCGAAGATCCGTAGCCGCGACCATGGTGCATCCTGCAACGTTGACCCCGCCAAGATTCGTCAGCTGCTGTGACGCGCTGCCTTGCATTTCATTTTGACACTCAAAATTCGAACCGTCGTGCACAGGCGCAGGCGACACCGCGAAAGTAAGACCTGCCGGCTGGAGCCGAGTCGTCATAAAAGACAGGCAACCCCAGCTCCTGTGGCACCGCCACGTTGACTTCAGTGAAGATACCATCAACGAGTCTCGAACGACGAGCTGCCAGTTGTCTTCACCATTTGTGTTGCCAATGGTCCATTGTCGAAACTGTGTGCCCTTTCAGTGGTGGCATTCCTCGCATCAATCCGCCGTTTTAATACATGTAGTCACTGTCGGTGAGACACCAACGCAGTGAGCACATTACGGCGGCGTGCCTCGGCTTCACGACCCTACTGAAAGCACCCTCGCCCGGCGTGTGTATGGCGTATTTCTTTCGCATGTTAACTCCCGCGGTGTTTGCTGAACCAGCGGGCAGCAAAAGACTGTCTCGCGCATGGGCTGCTCTCCTCTAGCACACGGCTGGCGACTGCATCAGCATCTTCCCCGATGCTGCACGCGTTTGCCTTCGTCACGCACTCGATGGCGTTTGCCGTGTGAAGCGGTCTGATATCAATAATCGATTTTGTGTGACGCACACAAATGGCGCCGCGCTCGATTGACTTATGGATTAGGAAATGGCTCGGGCGCGCCATAAGTCGGGCCGCAACGCCAATGCAACGCCAATCGGACACCAATATAACTCCAATCGAACGCCAATCGGGCACACTGTACCTACGACTGTACCACCGAAATTGCGTCTACTACACTAAATGGGGTACGACACACCAATGTTGTCGGCGCCGCTCTCCACCACACACGCGCTTCGATTGTCGACCTCGTGCATCAACGCGCCTGAACCTGATCATGTGGCTCCGCCGGTCCTGCCTGCCTGCTCTGACGCGTGCGCGCTCGAGCCAGCGCTCGTTGCTGCAGCGCAATGCGCCCGCAATGGCGCGTGCCTTCTCCACCGACTACTCGGCCGTCACGGCCGAGAACATCCGCAACGTGGCTATCGTTGCACACGTCGACCACGGCAAGACCACGTTGGTGGACCAGCTGCTCAAGCACGGCGGCACCACGCTCTCCGAGGAGCGCGTCATGGACTCCATTGACTTGGAGCGCGAGCGCGGCATTACTATCATGTCCAAGTGCACGCGCGTCGAGTACAACGGCCACGTGCTCAACATCGTGGACACCCCCGGTCACGCTGACTTCGGCGGTGAGGTGGAGCGCATTTTGAGCATGGTGGACGGTGTGGTCCTGGTTGTGGACGCCACGGAGGGACCTATGTCGCAAACCAAGTTCGTGCTGACGAAGGCGCTGCACCGCGGACTGAAGCCTCTCGTGGTCGTCAACAAGGTGGACCGCGACACCAGCCGCCTCGACGGCTCGGTGGAGAACGAGCTTTTCGATATGTTCGTTGCACTTGACGCTGACGACGATCAGCTCGAGTTCCCGGTGCTGTACGCGTCTGCCAAGCAGGGCTGGGCCGTGCACGACCTGGACAACGAGGGCGAGGCCCGCGACAGCATGCTGCCTCTGCTGGACGAGATCACTCGCTACGTGCCTGCACCGAACACCGATGCCAGCAAGCCGTTCGCGATGGCTGTCACCATGATTGGCCACGACCCGTACGTTGGTCGTCTGGCGACTGGCCGCGTTCACGCTGGAACTGTCAAGGTGCGCATTCTTCACTTCTTGGCTTGTACGTTGTGACCATGTGCTGATTATTTTTTTGTTGCGTGTTGCATGTGAAACGAATTCAATAGATTGGAGACTCGATCCAAGTGATGAACCGCGACAGCAAGAAGCTCGAGACCGGCAGGGTGACGAAGATGTTTGTGACCCGTGGTGTTGCCAAGTCGGAAATCACGTCGGCCACCGCTGGTACGTTTCTAATCATCGACCACTTGCTCACCGAAGTGCTTTGACTCGCGCTGGTGTTTGTGTGACTTTATGCAACAGGCGATATCATCACCATCGCTGGTGTGAACGCATACGTGTCTGATACCATCGCTGATGTCAACGTGACGGAGCCCATTCCGTCCCCGCAGCTGGACCCGCCCACCATTTCGATGACGTTTGGCGTAAACGACGCGCCGACCGCAGGCAAGGATGGCAAGTTCCTCACGTCTTCTCACATCAAGCAGCGTCTTGAGCGCGAGTGCGAGGTAAGAGTGTATTACCTGCATAGTATGTTGTTATCCACAGTTAGATGGCTAATTATCGGTGTTTGCAGAACAATGTTGCCATTTCCATTTCTCCTAGCACTTCTTCGGAAGCCTTTGACGTCCACGGCCGTGGTGAACTTCAGCTGGCCATTCTGATTGAAGAGATGCGTCGCGAGGGCTTTGAGATGTCCGTGTCGGCTCCCCAGGTTATTTTCAAGACGGACCCCGAGACGAACCAGAAGCTGGAGCCTATCGAAGAAGTGACGATTGATGTCGACTCCGACTTCTCTGGTACTGTTATTGACAAGCTGTCCACTCGCGGAGGTGAGATCATCGAGTTCAAGGAGATGCACGACAAAGTGCGTCTTCAGTTCCAGATCCCCAGTCGCTGCCTCATGGGCTACCGCAGTGAGGTACGTATTGATCTCCCGTTGCCAGTAAATGTGTAGGTAACTCACCTTGATTATCATGTGTAGATCAAGACCGACACACGCGGAAGTGGCATTCTCAACTCGATTTTCCACGGTTACTCTCCGTTCCAAGGCTCGGCCACTCCTCCGTCGAAGGGCAAGCTTATCTCTTCATCTGGAGGCGTGTGCACGGTAAGCATAGGTGTCTCTACCTGGAAATCCATTGCTAGCAGTTTCTAACGGACTCGGCAACTCAATTTTTCATTGTAGGCTTACGCGCTCAACTCGCTCGAGGACCGCGGTGAGATGTTCGTGAAGCCTGGCGACGAAGTGTACGAGGGTATGATTGTGGGTGAGCACAGCCGCCCCACGGACATTGAGATCAACCCCACCAAGGAGAAGAAGCTCACCAACATGCGCGCTGCCGGCACTGACGAGAACATCAAGCTGTCGCCGATCCGCCAGATGTCCCTGGAAGACGTCGTCACCTACATTGGTGAGGACGAAATGATCGACGTGTCCCCGACCAAGATTCGCATGCGGAAGCGCGAGCTGACCGCCAACGGCCGCAAGCGCATGCAGGGCAAGAAGAAGTAAGCTCGTCGCTCGGCAAGGCGTGGCGATTTTACCGACAGCATCCATGGCGGCTCGCCGCCGGAGGCCTGGGCAATTCGTATTCATCATGTATAGAGGCAACAGTAGACGAGTCACCAACACATAGAGCAACTAGCGTGCATGCACTTGCAAACATGGCGTATCTCTTTTCGTGTCAACGCGCCCCAATGCTTTCCAAGGTGGACAACTTTGTCCAGCTTCACTCGGCGCAACATAATCCGTCATGCAACAAGTGTAATGTTGCTGTGGCGCTGTAGTGTTGCACGATCTTCGAGCACACGGTCTCTGCATTCCACACTAGTTGTTTGTATACTGCAGGTGAGTGGCGGGTCATTTGGCCACAGGATCCCGACGCCTCGCGAGCCATGGCGCTGTCTCCGGAGGACGAGGCCGCGTACAACATGCTGTCCATGAAGATGCAGCGTGACGTCAACTGCCTGGCAGACCCGGACCGAAGCGTGCGCCGCCGAGCAGCGGACAAGCTGCACCGCACGCTGCAGAACGAGGCATCGCGCGTGTCTGCTGTGGTGCTGCGCACTCTGTGCGTCGCCAACCTGCAGCGCCCATTGTTGCAGTGCGCCGAGAGCGACGCAGTGGAGAAGTGTCGCGAGCGAGCACTGACTTCACTGCTCTTTCTGTGCGAGAACGGGGCTCTGGAGCCGTCGCAGGCTACACTGAAGGAGCTGGTGGCGCTGGCCAACGTTCGTCTGGGCAAGCTGCCGTACCCGGAGCCGACGGAGGAGATCCGCCTGCTCATTCTGCAGCTACTGCACGCGTTCTTGAAGCAGCTTGCGGCGGCGAAGGAAGTGGCGACGTCATTGCGCGACGTCATTTCGGAGTTGGCCAACGCATTGGGCAAGACCGCGGTGGACCCGTTTCCTGATGCCAAGAAGATGTCGGCGGAGTGCGTCATCCTGATCTCCAAGAATTGGAAGAGCGATGTTGGGATGCAGATCGGCACCATTGTGCGCCCCATGGTGGCGAATCTTGGCCACCAGCACAGCCGTGTGCGCGTGTGTGCGTTGCAAGCACTGGAAGCTGCGGTACCGTGCGGATCGGAGGCTCTACCGGAGCTTATAAAGGAGGTGCTGTTGCCGACTGTGAGCAAGGTGGTGTTTGATCACGCGCCCTCTGTAAGAAAGCAGTTGGTGATCACACTGGCTGCGTGGCTGGCTCAGATCGAGCAGGTCCAGCAGTTCGAAGCTTCCATCTTCCCAATTTTTCTTGCAGGCATCGCAGACGATGCGCCAGAAGTACGAGCAAGCTCACTCACAAAGCTGAATGAACTTTCGACTATCTGGGAGGGTCGTGATGACGATGGAGGAGTCAAGTCAAGCGATGTGGAGCTAATGGAGGTGGATATGGACTCAGCAAAGAGCGTACCGCCACTTTTCTTCGAAACTCGTCCTCCGCTAGGCGCTCGTAAACTTGCTGCGAGTATTCAAGCCCAGGTCCTACCGCCTCTTCTCGAAAAAACGAGCGACTGGACCGTGCATGTGCGTGAGCGCTACACGCAAGTTCTCAGTGCGTACCTGATTTTGCTGGAGCAAAACATGAACCCATTGCTCGACAAGGTTTTTGCGGCGCTAGGCAAGACCTGCCGCGATGATGAAGAGGCCGTTTTGAACAGTGTGAAGGCGTGCTCCGGTGTTGTCGGCTTCTACGCTGACACTCAAATGATTTTGGCTTCTTTGCTGCCGATGGTGGCGGGTCGCCTAGCAGGACAGGATACCGCACAACATCGTACTAACGGCTTGATCCTACTGGGTATGAGCATCGAGGGCATGACAACAAATACTATTGGAGCCCACCTGGAGGTACGGATTGCTAGTCGAAGCATCTTCTTAACACAATTACTCACCGTCCCTTGTTATGTACGGTAACTTCGTTTAGCTTATTACCGAGGCACTGTGTGATGCTGGTCTTCGTGAATCCGAAGTAGCAGACCTTCAAGATCAACTGGCTGGCGTCGTCTCAAGTATTGTGAAGACGGCCGGACCACTGCTTGCCCAAAAAGACGAGGTCTGCTTCCGACTGTTTTGGGTACTGAGCCACCTCCTCGCCTCGACTTCAGAATCGTCGGTTGCCTATGAAACAGTAAGTTGCCATCACGAAAAATGCAATTGAGCCTGGGATATACTACAACGCGGGGCTAACATTTACTTCTAATATACTAACTACACACTGGATGCATCAGGCAACCGAAGCGATGGAAGAGCTAGCAGTGAAAATGGAGAAACCTGTTGAGGTAAGAGTTAACCACGATGCAATTACATGTGTCGGTGAATAATTTTCTAACTGCCCCATATCGCTGTTTTCGCAGGCGCTTTACGGGTGCTACATGGGTAAACTCTTACATACGATGGCGCTTCCGGCTGATTCAACTGCGAGTTGGCAGAAAAGCAATCCAAGCCGTGTATTGTTCGACTCAATCTGTCGGCGTGGGGGAGCGGTAAGTGTCTTTTATCCTTGATAGCACGCACCCTACTTCCATTGACGATGATGTATCCCAATTGTACATGTATGCAGGCATGCGGCGAGAATCTGGAGAAAATTGTGCCCGTCTTTCTGCTGCACCTAGACCCGGCCCAGGATGCAGATGTTCGCCTCGCTTTCCTTGCCTTGTTGGAGACAATGCTAGGGACGGATGCTATTAGTCAGGTACGTCAGATCTGAGGTAGTTTGCGATTCCGTGGTGGAGTTTCTGACGGGGGTATTGTGTTGTTACTAGTCCTTCAAGGCATTTAGCGTCTCGTTGCTCCAAAAAGCTATCATTCCAAACATCGTTTGGCGTGGAGGACGTGTGGCTGCAACCATTAGGTTGGTTTTTGCATTGCGCTCGGAAAAAATTATGCACCTGCTGACCCCCCCCCCCCCCCCTCGTGCTATTTCCAACAGAAAAGTAGCTGTTGCATGTGCGTACACGCTGCTTCGCCAGGGTATTGCGGACCAACCGTGCTTGTTCGAGACTGCACCCCAGGTACCTTATGGTCTAGCTATTGCTCACTCCTATCTACGGTTTGCTAATACTTTTCGCTGTCTTGCAGATGCTGCCTGTACTGAAATCGTCAATGGACGACAGTGACGCAAAGACTCGCCAACTGGTTTGCCTTGCGTTCCAGTATCTTTTTGTTGCACTACCTGGGTGCTTGGGAGGTATGTCGAACGTAAATGTCTTCTAAACGGAACAGTTTCGCTTACACACGACGTGTTGTGTTGGGCCGAACAGAGGAGCCAGTACATCAACTCTATGCAGAGATTTTGAAGCGCCTCGATGATAGCAACGACACTGTGCGCAAAGCGGCTTGCCAGACATTTGCCACCTTCCTTCAAGCTGCACCAAAGGAGCACTTTCAAGGGACGATCATCGACTATGCTCTGGACTGCCTTTTTGTTCACCTCGATGATTCGGAGCCCGATATCCAGGTAAGAAAGCGTAGCAAGAATGCGGCTTGATGCTTGAGTATGTGCATCCAATCGACTAAAACGTAATGCTTGTGTTTTTAGGATGCTGTCTTCGATGTTTTGAAGGAAACGGTTGCCATTGACGCACCCCGACTGGCGAAGAAAGCTGAAGAGAACCGGAATCGCCATCAAAGTCCTCGCTACTGTGACCAGCTTCAGGAGTTAGCGACTGCAAAATCATCATCATGATCTAGAGCCAGGTAGCGCACGCAACATCGCCACACTCGTCGAGCCACCACCAAACACGAACGAGCCCGGAAAGCTTTTCCGCTTGCGAGAGATCACGCTGTCTCCAGCTTCTGCTCATCCAGGTTTTTGAAGTACGCAATCATCTCGTCGATCCGTCTCTTGTTTTCCTCCTCGTTCTGCAGCTGTCGCTCATGCTTGAGCAGCTTCCGTTTGCGAAACGACGTCTTGGCCGCTTTGAAGGCAAAGCTCGGCGGCGACTCTTGACTCGCAGTACTGTTGTCGTTCTTCTGCCTCTTCGACAACCCCTTCTTGCTTGCACGACTTGCGCCACCTTTCCGCTTGCTCTTCCTGCCTGGTTTCGCCGCATTCACCGCATTCTCCTACGGAACGGCATGTCAGCGCTTTATCAACCCGTCACACCGATTCCTCGACTACCTTATCCCCATCATAAGAGCTGTCTGTCACACAGCGACGTTAAGAGAGGAGAGAACGGTTAGCACGAGTGCCAAAAGTAACTGCATTCTTTCCTCGGCTATATATGCCCTCGCCGTTGTCCAGGTATCAACCAGACAATGCAACAGAGACGAAGGTAGGCAGATCCACTCACTGTCCTCTTCGGGCGTGTCGTCCAGCTCGTACGTCTTCTTGAGCGGCGCCTTGGGTGTCTGTCCGCGCGTCCGCATTGTCCCTGAATTCGCGAGTGCGCGCGCGCCAAATTGCAGAAGTTGAAGTGACAATCACTCCTCGCGATCTTAGGTGGTCGACGATTGGCTATTTGTGACCTGTTATTTTTGGCGAACCGCAGCTTGCCAACAGTTTTTCTGCGCGCGGGACATTTCTCTTCCCCCGCGATCACACAAAGAGCAAAGCAGCCGCCATTAGCGCCATGAAGGTCGCGTCCGACGAGCCCCAGGGAACCATCACCATGGAGGCGCAGCAGCACGCGCTGCAGAAGATCAGGAACCAGCTCATGAAGGCTGTCGACATCCGCAACGTGCGCGGCATCTCCCAGTTCTTTGGATTCGGTACGTCTTGATCACCTCGGCGTCCAGTATTGATATCACCTCGCTAACTGGTGTGCTGCGCTCAATTGTGTGGGAATTATGCAGGCGAGGAGAAGCCCTTCAATGTGCCTGGACGTGAGGTCCTGGCCTCCCGATGCCGCAAGAACGCGCTGTTCTTTAGTGCCAATTACGCCATCTCCGCGGCGTTGGTCGGCGTCGTCACGATGTACGTAGACACTTGATATGTGCTCGTGTAGGAGCATGAACATTATACTGACTTCTTCGCGTAACGGTTCGATGCAGCCTCCTGAACCCGTTCTTCCTGTTCGTACTCATCTGCCTGGGCGGCTTTTGGATCTACATGTCGAGCGCGACGGCGAACGAGTCGCCGGAGAACCCGACCAAGATCATGGGACGCACGGTGACGCCCGACCAGCGCAAGCTGGGCATGCTCGGAGGTTTGTTCTTGCATTTGAACGTATGCTTATATCGAAAATGTCGCTCACGGGAGTCTTTGTCTCGTGGTGATTGCAGTGAGCGCTGCTGTGATTGTCGTGTTCGGAGGCTCCATTCTGTTCACGATTTGCTCGGCTAGGTAGGTTTGCTGGATACGTTTTTGGCAAGCAAACGACCGCGATTTTCATCATGCTTACGACTGCGCTTTCGTATTGTGCTACAAATTTCAGCGGAGCACTCGCCATTTCGCACGCGATTCTGCGTGACTGCCCCTCTATCTGCGAGGAAGATGAGTTGGGTTTCTTGTCAAGCGAAGGAGACCAGATCGCAGACACCGTTTAAGCATGACCTGAACATCATGCTGAGGACAACTATCTAGGTCTGCATAGATTGATCGGAAAGGAGCTTGTCGGTGTTGCGTACGATCACTAGGAACACCAAGCTTAGAAAAGCTTAACAATATCAACTCAGTTTCGCCGACATTATTCGACTTGTATGAAGTCGATGTTCAAGCAAGAGCAGTGCACTGAAGGTAGGGATAACTTACATCCTACTGCTGGTATCGTCAGCTAGCAATTTTCTTAAGATCTTGAACGCTTATCGCCAAGATCCGCTTTACGAGCCGTTTTGTTATCGTTCGTGGTGTTACAGGGGTTCGAGTCGACTCTCGACTCGCAAGCCCATGCTTGATTTAGAGATCTAATGGAAACACAGCGACTCGCAACTACAGTAGTTAAAAAAATGTATCGACCGTCAAGATGCATGTGGACAACTACAGTTTATCTTCCTTGCCACGGAAGGGCAGCCGCGCAGTTCGTAGCACAATATGAAATCGCAGTCGTACGCGCGTAGGAAAACACGTTCGTTAACTTAACAGGCCAAAACGTATCCACGCAAATACCGAGCCCCTCGTAACCAGAATGGAGCCTCCGAGGACGACAACGCTCGAGATAAACAATAGTCGTGGGCAGCATCCCTGGCACATCCATACTCTCACAAGCAGCAACATACACCTTCGAGTCAAGCTTTTGTCGGCAACCCATTCGCCAAATGTACAGTAGTTACAGAAGCGAACTGGTGAAACAACTTGATGTGTATGTGGGTAAAAAATGTGTTAATTAGAGAATTAACCGAGGCTCTGTGTAAACCCCTATTATAAGTTTTGCGGTCTTCGTACCGCCGAGTCCGTTTTCCATACACTTGTTCTGTTAGTCGAGCAGCTTCAGCATCATGCCATCGTTGTTCTCTACGTCGACAAATCCAACAAACGGCTGGCTAGCAGCACGTTCGGAATGAAAAATTGATTGTTCGAAGGAAACTTAATTTGCGGCGGTTGTGCTGCTGGTGCTGAAGCGCTTTTCCAAGCAGGAAAGCAGAACATTTAGCGGCTGCGCTGGGAAGAACACAGTCGAGGAATGCTGTCGCTGCGGCTGACTCCACCACTACACCATATTTCACCCACTCTTGATAGCGGAAAAACTGCTGCCAGTTGAGCCACTTCTGCTGCCGGTTTCGACTGTTGCTACTGGTTGAGAACGCAGAGTTCTGTTGCGGCTGCATGTCAAGTCTGGGTCGGCTGGGTGCTGCCCGACGATGCGAGGAATCTGGCGCTTAATGAGCCATTTATTTATTTGTTGCGGTTTAGTCGGCTAACTGCACCCGATACTGCGCTCTGCTGCAGCCTCGCCGACGGATCCATGCTGGAACAACACGCGCCCACGGTAGTCGCCCATACATGACAGCACGGATCACACAGTCGCAGAGACTGCGTCGCCAGTGCTGCCCAAGTCATATGCATATATGCAGTAAATTAAAGATCTTGACACCAAACAAGCTAGGTCGTGCCGTCGGTACCAAGTTGGTGATTTCGTTGCTCATGCCAGCGTTCGCCACGCTCACAAATCTGGTCTCTTCGTTCTTGAAGGCGGCGGGACAGTTGGCTTTGAGTTCGTTGAGCCCATTGCTGACGTCTCGTCTTGATTCCCAGGTTCACATGCCTCAAAAGCGTTTGGCAATATCGTTGAGATCGTTCATTAGCATCAATGGTGCAGCTGTACTCCCAGTACTCTCGGAGGGTAACCCAGGTACCCAAGAAAATCGACTCATGCAACACCTTTGCCTGCCCCATAGTGTAGGACACTGCCTCTGACCATACTTTGCTTCCTTTCGTCATAGTGGGGTACCGTTGCCATCCTTCAGGGGCTTCGTAGACGGCTAGCTGAAGGCGATCCAACTGCTGTCGAACCGTAGTCCACCACGTGGGTTGTTGAGCGTTCTCGTTATCATGACCAAACCAGTCAAAGCAGGGATGTTGTCGTTGACTGCCGTCTCGCTCCTCCACTGGTGGCAGGTCAATAATCCAGTCATCACTGCCGAGGACTTGAAATAGAGGGTACATTTCCGTTCAGTGTGAAAACACCGATTAGAATAGTGCGTTCATTTGTTTGGAAGACGTCTGCCATGGTGCAGCTACGCCGCTGCACAACGAATGCCTCAGTACGCATTGCTAGCTGGCTTGCCGGTATTTTCACAGTCCAAAAACCTCAAGTATCATGTGCCCTGGTGAGCCAAAGTACGTCACGACCCAATACACCAGTGGGGATTCCCCACATGTTCGGTAGCAATCCCATGTCCTTCAACGCTAGATCGAAATTGTTGTCCTCATCCATAAAACCAATGCCCCCGCGAATGCACGCTTCGAAATCGACTCTGCGTCAATGCTTTCCAAGATAGTCCGGAACGCTGTCGCTCCATTTTCCTGTCGTACGAGCTGACAAAGGCATCCACATTTGCCCCCCGGGTCAAATTGTCATGTCAAATTTTCCTCATCGGCCTTACTGCTCCGGGCGGAGTCGAACCGTGGCATTTTCCTCAGTTATTCGAGCTACACTTGCTGCTGAGGATGGCTGCTTCGGTTGCCTACAGAACTGCGTCGTTGGTTTTCCTTGCTTTCATACAAAGGCGTTAGTACGCTGAAACCTTTGATGGCGCGCCACATGTGATCATCCGTGGTCGCGTTGATTTTTTGTCTTTTGCGGTTCATCGTACCCGCAGTGAATATGATGCCATGCAAGGTCCGTCCGAAGGATGGTACGAGTAGACATTGGATTGCGCCACAACCCACGAAATTCCCGACTTCAGCGCTTGCTGAGTCTCCCCATGTCTTTCCTGCAACGGCGGCAAGGCTGGTCTGCGTGTTTTCACGATATGTGATCAAGCCGGGCGGTCGGAAGACATCTCATCCGTGATAATACATAACGCTGGTGGACGCCTACCGACACGTGCGGACGTCTGCCGACACTCGTTAACTCTTTCGGCGTGCGCCTGGTGCTGCAGGCTCCGCGCCCGAGCTTCCTCTCCGACTTGAGCACCATGGGGCTTACTCGATCGGCGATTCGCGATCATCGATCGCCGAACAAGAGCCGCGGGCGCCGGCCGGCTTGAGGTCCCTCCTTCGCGCCGGACTGTGACGGCGGCACGGCGGCGCCAATGAAGCGGGGGCATGGGTCTTCTGCGCCTCCACCGAGCCTATCAGCGCCGTCGCATGGTCTCCGTTGGTGCCGCCGTTGAGCTTTCATGGATCGTCATGGTGTTCTGGTGGTGGAGGGGGATGGGGGTGAGCGGATAGTTTTTGGCCTATCACCGATACGCTCCCGTTTTCAATAGAATTTGAGAGGACTAGTACAGTACCTCGGTATATCACCACCCACTGCGTTAGTAATAGACGCTATATTTCCAAATTGCGACATATCAAGTATGTCAATTAGACGGGTGAATTAGTAGATAGAGGTTGTACTACTGCTGCTACCGTACCCCAATCGGAGACCGTATTACCACCACGGTAACAAGAGGTGCATCTTGTCATCCGCGATCTTTGATCTCATTGGTCACCGAAAAGTCACCGCGCACAAACCGGACGAAAGTGCAGTTTTTGGCATAAAAACCGTTTGTCGTGCATCAACCGGCCTGCGCAATGTCGCTCGCTGCACGTCACTCCGCGAGCGCGGCGCTGGCGGCGTTCTCGGTGCACGTGGCAGCAGCAGCTCCCGGAGCAGATCCGCGCGGCTGTTTCGCGGCGCAATTGATACGGAGGAGCGCGCGCGGCGGCGGTATGAATGGCCTGCGTGCGGCAGCCGAAGCTGCGCAATTGGCCCCGCTGGGTTCAGCCGCGACCTGGTTCGGGACTGGTTTGCTGGCGTATCTCGCTGGAAACTATGATTAGGCCAGCTTCGCCCTAATTCGGGGTGCAGACTCTGTTGCTATTTGCGCGGCGGAGTCTTTCACCGATGAGATGCCGGGCAGCAATCGATTCGGTCGAAGAGGCCTCGATGGTCGGGGTCTCGCGCCGCCCTCTCTGCATGCACGTTTGCCGGCCGCGGGGCTGGTGCGTTTTTACTCGGGGCCCCGCTCAATGCCGGGATTTTCCACTCCAATCCCATCGCCTTTCGCAATGGGAATTTTCTTTTGGCCGATTTTGGCCAAACAACTGGACATTTTTGAGGATAGGGCAACCAGCGGCCTGCAACAGCCTGCTTGCGGCAGTTCATTCTGGAATTCGCCTCCTCCGCGGCACATCGAGCCCCGCGCAGCAGCAGTAAACTCAACACCTCACCTCTCCTTCAAGAACCATGTGGGTGTTTGGCTACGGCTCGATCGTCTGGAAGACTGAGTTCCCCGCCGAGGACACGGTGTTCGGCTACGTCGAGGGCTGGCACCGCCGCTTCTGGCAGGGCAGCCCGGACCACCGCGGCTCGCCCGAGGCCAAGGGCCGCGTCGTGACGCTCATCAGCCGCGAGGAGATGAAGAAGTTCGACGACGAGTACGCGCACCTGGCGGGCGACCACATCACGTGGGGCCGCCTGTACAAGGTGCCCGATGAGGAGGTCGAGGACACGCTCACCAAGCTGGACAACCGCGAGCAGGCCGGCTACGACCGCCAAATGGTGGACGTCCACTGCGAGGACGGCGTGGTGCGCAAGGCGCTGGTCTACATCGCCACGCCCTCCAACTCGGACTTCCTGGGCCCTTCCCCAGTGGACGAGATGGCCAAGGAGATCGCCACGCGCAGCGGCTTCAGCGGCCCCAACTTCGAGTACCTGTTCAAGCTCTGCGACTGCATGCGCGCACTACACGTCCGCGACCCGCACCTCATCGCGCTCGAGAAGGCCACGCGCAAGTACACGTCGGCCATGAGTTGGAGCACCAACGACACTGGTTGTGGCGTACAGTAAATTAGAAGGCGCGCAGCTCGGCTGCGCTCCGACCCCCAGCGACCGCGGCACGAGCTGCGCCTGTAAATTATTCCAATAGAGGCAAATACGAGCCGATTTCTGTCACCAAACCAAAGTACGCGTTCGTTCGTTCACTTGCTTTTGGCCGTGCTCGTTGCCACGTAACGGCTTGTTTGTGAGAGGTGTATCGTATCGGTCCAAGCCCGGCGGTAGCAGGAAGCGCGTCACCATTATTCAGCGAAGCATTCGCTGTGCAGGCGTGATGTCAGCATTCGACGTGCCGCAGTGCACGATTGACAATTGTAGAGGAGCAGCTCTTCCTGCGCGCGCAAGGTCGCGTGCGGGTATACTTCCAGGAGTTCGAGGAGCTGGAAGGGTTTGCAGTGCTGGGCGCCAACTTGCAGCGGCTCCTGGCCAAAGTAGAGTTCGAGCTCCGCGGCATTTTCCTTCACCAACACGATGTTGCATGCCAGGCTGAGCAAGTGCAAGCCGAGCTCGACGCTTGCAAGCAGGAACTAGAGCGGCAACGATCAGTATGCGACCAGGTGATTGCGGCCGCGCGAAAGCTAGCGAGGAGTGCTCCTGCAGCTCTCGAAAAGCGTACGAACGAGTTGCAGTCGTTCCACGCCGCCGAGGTCAAGCTGCGGGAGAAACAATGGACCGTACAAGCAGACAAACGGTTGCAGGACCACGTGCAGGTCCTCTCAGACACGTACGCAAGGCAGCTAGAGCTCCTTGAGCTGGAGAATGCCCAACGAATTGAAGCTCTAAAGGAGAAGCTCGAGGCCAAGAAGGACGCCGAGATCGGGTACATACGTGCACTGATGAGGCTCCAGATGACAAGCCAACTCGACCGCGAGACGCACGAACTGCTTGGTAGACGACAACGCCGCCGCTAACTCAAAAAATAAACTTGCAGGGAGTGAATGTTCGACTCATTTGACATTTGAGCTGAGGCAAAACATGGTGCTGGCAATCCCTTGCCGTTTTCTGCTGCTGCGGTCTGCTAGCGGCTTAAGCTAGCGAAAGCATCGATGTTAATGGACTTGCCTTGCTGACTCTGCTGGCTGCTTTGGAGGCTCGCCGGGTTCATGAGCTGCGAAATGTTGTAATTCACGCCGCCCATGCCGTTCGGTGCACCGGGCTGTTGTTGGCCCGTGAAGGAGCCTCGCATACCTTGCTGTTGCTGCATGGGCATTCCTCCCATCGGTGCACCCATTGCCATCCCCATTGGCTGCTGATAGACGGGAGTTTGATTCATCATGTTTCCCATCGGACGGTTGAACTGCGGCTGCGGCTGCGGCTGCTGCTGTGACTGTGACTGCTGCTGGTAGGTACCATTGTGAGCCGCAAATGGATCCAAGTTGATGCTTCCGGCTGGCTTGGCCATTACAGGCGCAGCAACAGCGGCGAACGGATCCACATACGCCGTTGGCTG
The DNA here is from genome assembly GCF_000149755.1 of Phytophthora sojae. Taxonomy (NCBI): domain Eukaryota; phylum Oomycota; class Peronosporomycetes; order Peronosporales; family Peronosporaceae; genus Phytophthora; species Phytophthora sojae. The sequence continues at coordinate 5,629,606 of NW_009258115.1, forward strand.
GGGGATGGCAGCAACAGCAGGAGCTTGTTGCGGTTGATGCTGCTGCTGAGGAGGAGGCGCCACGGTTGTGGAATCTCCCGTCGATGATATCTTAGCCTGCAAACACATAGCACAAGATACAAATCAGTGTCATGCAAATCAATTCAACTTGCCACCATGGGGGCAACCACTTACACTGGCCAGAGGATCGAAGATCAACGACTGTGCCGACACGCTCACGCTAGGACCAAAATCGTCGATCAGGTTAATTTCAGGCTGCTTCTTGGGCTTTTGCGCTGGAGGGGCCGGAGGCGGTTGGTGGGCGTTCGTTGCTGCGGCATTAGGAGCAATCGGAGCGCTCTGTTCCTGCAATGAAGAGCGTTGGCCAGCATATTGTTGCGCACTGCTGAACCCTTGTTGTCCGTTTTGCTGTCCGGAAAAGCTTCGAGTGCGGCCATTCTGCTGCCCAGAGGAGGCTCGTGGACGAGCACCTTGGTTGCTGAAGCTCTGTGTGCGATCCGACGTCGGAGAGTTGCCCGTAAAGGAACCACGAGAGCTGCCCGTAAAAGAACCCCCCGAGCTACCCGTAAACGAGCCGCGTGACGGATGGGGTTCGCTTTGCGACGAAGGCGAGGCTCCGCCAGGCCCCCAGCGGTGTGTTCCGTACGCATCTATTCCGCGTCAGCCACGACGTCAGCAACTATTAGATCAAGCAAACTAATGCATAGTTATTCAACACGTACTTCCAGGAGGAGCATTCGGTTGCGCGTAGGTCGCCGTAGTGATCGCGTGCTTCTTACGACGGTACACGTCCCAGCGACGGAACGGGACTCGGTCAATGACGAAGTCTACCACATTACAACAACATCGTGATCAGCCCCATTCATCCTGCGTTTCATCCGAACAAGCCTATAATACCTTACCGTATTTCGGGACATCGGCTGACTCCAAGTCATTGATACGCACTTCCATGACCACATTGAGGCCATCCAAAATCATCGAGAAGCTCCAGTCTCCCAACGTTGCCTGCCACATCCGACAACCCCACAACAAGCACCACACATCTTTTGTTAAACCACTTTCATATCTTGTCAGCCTCTTCAACTAAGATAAATCTTCCCTTACCGTTGCCGAGAAATGCATCTGTCGGCCGTCGTACTGCACCACCTGCTCATTCACAAGTGCCCAATCATCAGCCGTCGTCCACTTCAAATAGACACAAGCTATCGAACACCGAGTCCATTGAATCCACCACGAGGCCTAGCGCCGCACCTTCTTGTAGCTCATAACCGAGTGGATCAGCACCACCTCGTGCGTGCGGTCCGACTCACCCAGCGTGAAGCGCCAAGTCACGCGCTTCTTGGAGGCCGCCACCATCTCGCCGATGTGCTGCTCCTCGCGCAGCACGCGCTTGGGCGGGCCCCGCTCCAGCGGGTCCGGCTGCGGGTTGTAGATGCGCGCTGCGTTGCCCGAGTACATGGCGTCGGCGATGCTCAGGGTGGGGGGGTGAAGAGAGTCGAGAACTGAGAGAACTGAGGTCGAACGAAGAAGCCTTCGCTCTATGCGGCAGATCTCTTGGGTTCTGATCGGGGCATCACCCCCCCCCCTAATTCGGGGTTGTAACGAAAATGAAAGGGGATGTAGCGTACAGAAATGTGTGACGTGTGACGGTGGATATGCTGACAGCGAATGTATTTGGACAACTTTGCGGCCAGCGTCTGGCTTCCTCTTCTTCTCCCTTACGTCGAGTGTGCACTCTAAGACGGTCTACCTACGAGAACGTCATGCCGAGACCCAGTTGAGCGCGCTTGATGTTATCCTATAGAGCAGTAGAGCGTATTAGTCAACAACTCCAAGAAAACAGCAATCGGGCACAAATCCTCACGTGGTCGTGCGCCTTGAGAATCCACGAATAGTTGGCTTCGAGGCGGCCGATGCGGGTTCCCCATACAAGTCCCAGACCGACGGAAACACGCGTGTCGTCGGCAAGGTTCTTCATCCACTTCTTCTCGTCGAGCAGGCGGTCCCACGTGGTTAAGTTGCCAGCGTTGGCAAAGAGCTGTCCGCGCAGACCCAGCGCCTGTAGCAACGAACACACACAATCAAAGAGTGGAGTTGTTAGACCAGCACTTCCAGCGTGATGCAGACTATCTGCAGACTTACAGCAAAGAGCGGCAAGGGAACGGGGAAGCCCAAGGCCGCCGTTCCGTTGTAGCTCACGTCGCCACCGAGCGCATCACCTTGCGCGACTCCTCCGTCCAAAGGAGAAGCGCGCGGACCAATGCCCTTGTGGTTGAAGCCACGAACGTTCATGGGCCCACCCAGGAAGAAGCGGTCGCTAATGCGCGCAGGCCGGTGCTGCTCACTGCCATAAGACTTCACGGTTCCGACGTGGTATGATAGGCTGAAGTTCAGGATCGGAAATCCGAAGACGACAGGCCCCAGCGCTACGTGCTTTTGGCCTTCCACCTCCGCCTTGACGAATTTCACATCGCCGACAAGACCAGCAATTTCCGTCCTATTCATCATACATACAAAACGTCAGATCATGACGAATAATCTGCGGTTTTAGGTAGGCTGGCGCATCACTTACGTGTACTTGAAGAGTCCACCGGCGGTCGGATACACTGCGTTGTTTCGGTTGTCATCCGTGAAAATATATTTCACACTGGTCTTTGTGGACGGCATCGCTTCCGCCAAGATACTGGGGGACGCGCGGTAGGCCGTGGGGATCTTGGGGTCACGGCGAGGGAGCAAGTCACGCCAGCCAACGTTCAACGACAAGTCGTGTACGCCTTCGTAGTCACTGATGGAAATGCTTCCGGCACGAATCTTCTCGTTGTACGAGCTCAACCATTCTTGGTTCTGGAAAGAGAGGACACCCGAGTAGGAATGGATTGTTAACCAAAGGTAGCCAACACCATAAAATAGAGTAAACGAGACGACGTACGTGGAGCTCGTTGGTGCCGACAGCGCTCAAATACAGCGGCATGCCCAAGAATCGGGGCTTCTTGAACGTCGCGCGCTGGGTGTTACTGCCCGAACGCGCGTAAGTGGCACTCAACGTGATCTTCTCCGCTTCTCCCAGTGCGTTCGACAGCGTAAGTGAGGACTCCTGCAACAGAATGCAAGCACAGCGACACCGTCAATAATCTTTCCAATGGCGCTGATACTCGAATCGATTCTGCATCGTACTCCTGCTTCGTCGTTGCCATCAGTGGTGGCGCCCACGTGGAGAGACCGCCAGCCCTTCTCCTTGACCGTGATGGTCACGTCGGTCTCATCATGTTTGCCAGAGCTCGCTGCATTCGACACAAGTCGGTTCGTCAGAATCCATACCACTAACTAATAGCTTTACACACAGTGCGAACCCTTGTCAAGCTCAATGTTGATCGACTCGAAGATGTCAAGAGCCTTGAACTCCTCCGTTGCCTCCTCCAGCTTCCGCACCAAGTGACCGATGCGCTCAGCACCGTACGCCTCCTACAGATTCAATAGCCACCTTGTATTAGATCGCTGATACAGTGCAATGGTCTGCTACCTTCAGCTGCTGCATGATCCGTACCTGGAGCTCATTCTCGAACACTTCAGGCCTGTACAGACACCACGAGTTTCAATAGTTAGATCGCCTGGCAGGCTCGAAGGCGACAGAAGGCACGGTTGGATGACGCACTTAGTGCGGTCGTTGCCCTTGAGGAAGACCTTGCCGATGCGCATGTGCGGGCCCCACGGGTGCGGCGGCTCGGCCGCGGCCTTGGGTGCCTCGCTCCTGGTGCTGGCCATCACGCTCCCTTTTCACGCTCGGTTCGGTTCTTGGCCGCAAATGCGTGAACTTTTAAAAGAAAAAAAGAAAAAAACGACAGTTTAATCGGCCTTAAAAGGCGAGAAATATGTCTAGCTAAAAGCGACAATTTAGTCCGCCCCCCGTGCAAATTGTCGCATTGTGTATCAAAATATGACGAGCGTGTGGCGCCGACTGCAGCTCCGGATCGCAGGCACCACGCCTGCGCGGCGCTTCCAAGTGCGTTGCATTTTGCTACGTCGTACAGAGGGGATATACTCTAGATATACTTGCCGCGTTGAACTGGTGCTAATTGTGCTGTGGATGTGGAGCAGGAGGAGGCGGATGTGGGCGTTGTCGCGGTGCTGAGCTGCTTTCGGAGCCTGAAGCTGGACCCGCAGAACGCCAACAAGTAAGGATCCTAATTTGTGGCGGGAGTCAAAGCGCAATGCTATCGCTTTTGCGGGTATTAATATTGGGCTGGTGCTGCAGGGAGCATGAGGAGCTGTTTGACCAAGCTGTGGAGATTGTTGGCACGAAGAAGTTCGAGCAGCAGAAGCAGTATGTGCAAGGCGAGGTCGCCAAGCAGGTATATTGCTTTACAGGTGTTATTTGATCCCAAGATACGGTAGCCTGGTGCTGAGGTTTCTGCTGGTTGTGCTGTCTACAGGTCCAGAGCTGTTTTGAAGCTGTGCTGCGCATGCCCAAGGACTCGGAGAAGAACGTGCCAAAGATGTCGCTGTCTGGCTTTGAGCGCACAACTGAAGTGGAGGAGAAGGTGCGATAGTAGGCATCGAAGTTGCTTTGCCAGCTTGCAACATTCACTAATGGGTTCTCTACACACAGCTCGGTATTTCCGACAATTTCCAGAAGCTCTTCGGGTTCACTTTGAATGTGGAGAAATCCAGCGTTCCTGACGCAGGTGACGGTGTGAAGCTTCGTGGTTCCGCTCCGATTGGGTCGCTGGTGGTACGATAGAAAAATGGCGGTTGTGGTTTGTGATTTGCTTCTTACCTGGTGAACATGACAACCCGATCAGGCTCTGTACCCTGGCATCGTCTACCTGCCAGAGCACTACAAGAAGGTATGTAATCTTCGGTATTATTTTGTCAATGCAATGGTTTAATGTATGCTAACCTCAGTCTCGTTATTACTGATAGAAACACTACCTTAGCGAGCTTTCGAATAACCCGTACGCTCGAGCCCGATTCGACAGTGTGATCATTGACGCCAAGAATGAGTGTAAGAGTTTGAGATGCATCCTTTACTATGCACTGAGCTGACTTGTTTTGTGAGACCAGCCTCGAAGCCTCGCAACCCGCTCGCTGTGGCACACAAGATCAACCATCCTCCCAACGGAACCCCTCCTAACGTCCTTGGATTCGCCTTCGAATTTCCCCCGGAAGGTTTGTCATTACGTCAGTTTTTACTACCCAAACTACTACCCGTGTACTTACTATCTCCTAACTCGTGTGCAGAGCCATTCACCACGAAGGAATTCGATGAGCTCATTCCGAATAGCTTTGTGAAGGAGCCTTCACGCCTCTCCATGTTTGGCAAACGAGCTATCGTGCATGTACGCTTCCATAAAGGGCTGAAGTTGATCGGTCTGGTACTTACAGTCTTTGCTGGTGAAAAATTGAAACAGAGTCTGGCCTTCATCGCAACGGCGGACATTGCAGACGAGGAAGAGCTGTTCCTCAACTACCGGTAAGTGCTTGCCCCCCTAAATTAAAGCAGTTCTGCTGCTAAACCTGGGCGTGACTGAACCAGATACAACCCGGACCACCAACTGCCTGAATGGTACACACCTGTCGACGTCGAAAGTGACCGCGCAATGTGGAAATGATCGGCATCCGCTCGAAGATTTTGCAAGCATCGCTGCGTTCCATTTCGATAGAGGAAAGAAATGCATTGATCTGCTTAAATGGTGAAGTGAATTCGAGCTGGTGAGCCACCACAACATGCACCTCCACCTACTGGGACTAGCCCGAGGCAAATCTTGCGTGGTTGGTCTTGCGCGTTAACGCTGACGTCTGGTCGGCTTCAATTTGCGCTTACTTAGGGAATTCTGCATTGTTGGACAGAATGATGCCGACGATGACACCGAAGATGCCCAGTGCGCTTGCGAAAATCTCCACAATCAAGATCGTCACATACAGCGCCGCGTTCTGCGCATCGGCGAGCACGCAGCTGCTACCAGCAATGCCGACGGACACGCTGATAAAGCACAACAGCCACACGTGAGTTTGATTATTAGCGCATTCACACACAAGCAACAGGCGACTCGTACCCGCTCGCTAGATTCGTCAAGCCCACTGCAACACCCGAGCCGAAGACAGCGTATCCTGCAAAGTACAGCGCTTGCTCGTTGATCGGTTCGTCTCCCTCATTGCGCAGACCCGGCTGGTTCATCTGTTCAGCATTTACACACAGGCGATCAGTACTTGCGAAACTGTCGTAGTCAATCTACGTTTGTTGCAGCAAAACTCTCTCGCTTGACTGCAGGTCGCACCTTGCTCTGCAGAATGATAGCAATGATGACGCCGTAGATTGCAGTGGCTTCGCAGAAAATGATGCTCACGAGGTTTTTTGATCGCACGCGCGGGGCCTTCACTGCGGCGCCTAACAGACTCGAGCCCGTGATAAAGATGCCCCTGTAGCGAGTAATCCAAGGCAACAAACTGTCAGCGCTTCTACTATTATTCCAGCAGCCAGACGAAGCTCGAGACGCACCAGGCGGCGCCGACAATGGACAGTGTCAAGCCGAAGGCCACGCCCATGCTGCCCCACGCATACGGCGAGATGTTGCTCAGCACGTCGCCCCAACCTAGCAATATCAACAGCACAGTATTATGCATAATCAGCTTCCTCTATTGACCTCATTTTTCTCCGCGACGACAGCGAGTTACGCGTCCGTAGTCGCATGTACATGACGCCAGCACTCTCTTCTCTCACATACCTTGGTTAAACAGCTCGTCCGTGGCCGTGCTCATGGCGATATCCTGCTCCGAACGAGGTGGTGATCACTGCCGCTTTAGCTCCGCCCCCTTCTATAAATCTGTGTGGGCCGTTTCGGTTCAAAAGATCAGAACGAACTTAGTAGGACAGTTAAGTTCGCACACCTCCAAGCTCACAAGGCACTGACCATGGCGGGCAAGGCGGACAAGCGCGCGCTGTACGTGGGCGGGCTGGACAAGCAGGTGACGGAACAGGGTCTGTACACGGCCTTCGTGCCATTCGGGCCCATCAAGGGCGTGCAGATCCCCATGGACTACTCCACGCGTACGTCGGTCGACGAAGTACTCGGCGGTCAATTGGTTGGCGGACACTAACTATTCACTGTACTGCATTCGTCGTTGCTGGTGATGGAGCAGAAAGGAGCAAAGGCTTCGGCTTCGTGGAGTTCGAGGATGAGGCCGACGCCAGAGCAGCAATTGACAATATGGATGGTGCGTATGAATGCAGCAGGTATATACCGGTGTTTCGGCTAAAGGTGCAGGTGTTGTGTGTGCTGTGTTCGATCACTAGAGTCGGAGCTTTTCGGGAAGACGCTGCGCGTCTCCATCGCGAAGCCGGACCGACCGAAACTCGGCTCAAACAAGCCAGGTGCGTTGCTAAATGAGGCATGATGAACTATTGTAGTGGGGAATCTGACGAGGAGTGTCTCTTGGCAGTGTGGGCGGAAGCGGACGAAGCAATGGACTCTGCGGACACCACCACCCAGGATAGCAGCGAACCGCAGGCATAGTTTACTTTTCACTAGATGGACTAGAAATGCTCAGATAAAAAATGTGGTGTGTGGAGATCTGGCTGGGAGTCGCGATGGCTGAAATGTAGTAACTAGCTGGGTGCTGCCACAGTCTTCTACGCAACAGAGGTCTGCTTTTGGGATCGTGTAGCTCCCGGGTACGGAAGACGGGTATTTGTGGAAACCGATTAGATTGTCTAATTGGGATATAAATCGGTTGATTAAGCAGATGATATAGCTTAATCGGGTCTGATTTGCTAAATCTGACCTCCTAATTAGATCGACACACTAAGATTTGTACTCTGATTTGACAGAGCGGTCAGTTGTGCCTACAACGCCATGTGGCAAGCTGATTTAGCTGCTCCACAGCTTACAAAGCCCGGGACGGCTGATTTGCATGCTAATCAGCCCGAATGTCCGACACCCACACGGCATTCGGTGGCCGATTTAACGTAAAACCGACAAACGCTAATGCTGACGAGAAATGACAGCGCAAATACATGACTTCAGAACTTGATAAATAGATAGCAGTACACATCGAAGCTCACAGAAGCGTATTTAATACACGCGATGCTATTTCTCGTTAGTAGGTACCGGTACATGTACGCGAATCACTCAGCTCGTGGCGGTAAGTGGTCGCTCGTCGTATTTCTGGCGGGTAATGAGGCAACCCCCATTTTATTAACCTTACACCGATTTATACCCTTACCAATGCCATATGAAATCATAAGGATCCCCGATTTAGTACCAGTCAAATCTCTCATGAACGCTGCTTTATCAGCTAATCCGCTCGGGCAATCTAATCGATTTCCACAATATCAATTACGGTAAGCATATACTAGCCGTAAATTCTACTGCGTGTGTCGTACATCTCGTGAAGGTCAACTCACTCGAGGAGCTGCTAGGTTGAATTCAATGGCGCCTTATTGCGCGAGTGCTACGGGGACACACATCGATTCATGCCTATCCAACCCGGAGATTGAGCTGTCAGTTAAATATATCGGTTGTGTCTCTCCCTGCGTAATGATACTGTCGGGTCGCTGCTCGACAAGTTCAAAAAAAATGTCGGCTTAGCGGCGACGATTGTCTGCAGCTTTCTAGTTGTTAGTGAATCTGCTCTAGCGGTCAGACCTCAGAGAGAGCGCTGCAATTTTGGGGCCGTAGAAGTGCCACACTGAACACTGCCAGGCGGAGCTACCAGTGCTTGCTGTCATCCGCACGCCAGCACCATCTTACCCGGATTCGGCTCTGAAGATTCAGACTGAGCCAACAGAACTTATCCCGTCGGATCGGTGATCTTAGCGGGTCCTTCAACCGGGTCTCACCACGATTTCGTCATGAATAGCATCCCAGGGGCATTACTGCTTCGTTGGATCTTAGGCGCGCGTCACCGCGCAGCGCGGTCCGCGCTCCATGTGTTGGGGCTGCCAGCTTCAAATGCTTCAATCAGGAGGTTGAAGCAAGCTGGATACTGTGGGGTGACTTGGTACAGAAGCGCCGGAACACAGAGGATAGCAGCCTAGCCTGGACCTGGTGTCACGAAGATGGAGTCCAGCAGCCGTGGACACAACGCTGCGTGACACTAAAGGCGGGAAATCCATCGCTGGAGCATTCCAATCCGCGGCGGTTGCGCGGAATCAATTAAGGCAGCGCTGTCGTGGGTGTCTTCGAAACCACCTCGGTCCATCTGCGCTTGCGGCTCATGCAGTCGCGATCGGTCTCAATCGCCACGAGCTCGTACGACTCGGAAATCGCGCGCGTCGCGCAGGCGCGCTCTCCTGTAGGACATGTGTGCATGTACAACGGCGCGAGCGTTGCTTGACTGCCGCTAATGCGGCGGCCAGCTGCCTTCGAGCCAAGCGCTCTGTGCGGGCGGCGAAAGCCTCAGCGTCTGTGCAATTTTTGCGTAACGGTGGCGTCACACGCCGAGCCACACAAGCTCGGCCTGAACCGGCTCCACCCAGCTGGCGGCATACAAACACCAAGTCACTTCTGGCTCTCTGAACCAGGGGTCAGGGGGAAGGTGGGACCAACGCCAATCAAAAGCTGCAACCGCTGACGTCTTACTCGAGGAGCTCCATACGAACGCGAAGCGGACGTCTGGTCGTGCTCACGGCGCGATCTCGCTGTCATGCGCCATTCGCCTTCCAGCCTGCTGGTGTGCACTGACCAAGGCACGCCTCCCGAAAGAAGCCGCCGATGAACCCCTCGTCGCGCTACGCCTACTCGCGCAACGGCGACCAGGGCCGCGTGGACGAGAAGTGCCTCGTGCGCGTGCAGATCCCGACCGTGAACTCGACCGAGGGCGGCAAAGTGCGCTACCATGTGCGCGTAGTCAACGTCCGCTCGGGCCAAGTGTGGGAGGTCGCGCGCCGCTTCTCCGAGTTCCTCAAGCTCCGCAACGATCTGATCGAGTTCTTCGCCAACACGGACAAGAAGTGCCCTGGGTGCCGCAACTACGAGAAGGTGCTCAAGCTCTTCGAGTTCCCGCGCAAGCACGTCTTCACGAGCGTCACGCCCGTCGTCATCAACTACCGCAAAAAGGCGCTGCGCAGCTTCATCGCCATGCTCGCCTCGCACACCTTCACTACCACGCCCAAGTGCCCCACTTGCAGCGGCTTCCCTTTCACGGGCGTCCGCGACTGGCTCACGACGGATATGGTAGCAGGGAGCGGCGCCGCCGGTGGCGCTGCTGGTACTTCGCCAACGAACGAGCAGATCCGCGACACGATGGACGTTAAGGACTTCATCAACTACCACCCGGTGTCGAACACGATGCCTGTTGATCAGGAAGGCCGCTTCGTGGGCAGCACCGTGAAGTACACACCTCCGGTCGTGAGTCCGACGAAGCAGGTGGACAACAGGCAGCAGCGCCGCAGCCCTCCTCGTCCTCAGCCAAAGAGGTCGCTTACGCCGAAACAAGTTTCGGAAAAGGCCGAGCTGCGCTACAGCGACGGAGCATCATCGACCAGTTCTAGCAGCGACCTGCCGTCTCCTCCTTCGGTTGACGAATTTATTATGCCGGCACCAGCCGCAGCGGCGCATGGAGTGGAGTACAACGATGTGGAGGGTGAAGATGAGAAGGAGGAGGAAGCTTTTACTTCTTTCGTGGCGTCTTCAACAGCGTCTTCGAATGCTTCAGAAGCACGGAAGCTCGAAGAGCAACCTGCTAGCGAGCCACCCGCCAGCGATGATTCTTCCGGCAGCCCAACGCGTACGACGGAGAAGAAGCACTTCAAGTTCACCCGTAGCTCCATTGGAGCGTACAGCGAACGCTCGTCCGTGCAGCCCCGCGAAAGCAGTATAATCGACATTGACGGCCTCGACGATGAGGACGATGAAGGCCTGAACATGGATTTTATGAACTCGGTGTCCATGGCTCCCACTGCCTCCAAGTAAACCAGAACTGCAGAGTCAAGCGAGCTCTCACCGAAGCCGTTGTAAAGCTAAAGAGTCCGTGCAGGGGCGGCCACGATAGGAAGTGTCCGTCTTCGTGCATGTGCAAGCTTCATTAGCGTAAAATAGATATAGCACACCAAAGCAAACCGTAAAGCCATTTCCTCGTGTCATAACATACGCAATCCGAGTAGCTCTTAGCAGTAAGCTCACTGCAAACTTTTTTATTTCGATGATATCCACCGCGTCTTCACCAAGCCGCACAGATTCCGATAAGAAAAAAAAATGAACTATATGAATTGAAGGGATCTTCCTCGGTGTTTTCGGGACCAACTCATCCGTTTTTTGCTGATGCAATAGCTACAGCACTGTGTGTTGCGTTAAAACGTGTAAGCTTACGGATCCATTCACCTATGACTCATCGTTACTCAGCCGAAGCAGCCAAACACATACGAGCTTAGGCGAATCTTTCCTCGTCACCTTGTCCTTCTGAAATGCGACTATCCCGGTCCATGCCAGCTACGTGCATGTGTCGGACGGGATCAGGAGCGGACACCAGGACATGAGCATACAGTACTCGTGTCGACGATGATGAGTGTTGAAAGGACCCGAACCCGATTTCAAACCGGCTGGCCGCTCACTGAGGAAAAAAGCGCGGGAGTGCGCACCGAGTTGGGCGTTGTTGGCGCGCTCGCTCTGCCTCGCTTCCTTTGCCCATACAGAGCGTAGACCCCATTGCTGGTCATTCCGGATTTGGCGCTCGACCCAGCAAGCGACTCAACTCGACTCCTCTCTACTTCATCAACGCGCCCACCCGTCTCGCAGCAATGGTCGCAGCCTCGTCGGAACGCGCCGCGGCGGACAAGTCGCCGGAGCAGCCGGAGCAGGAGCTGAGCCCGCAGTTCGTGGAGGGCTTCGTCAAGGGCGTGAACGTGAAGGACGAGAAGCAGGAGGAGGAGCAGCCGAAGCTGGAGATGTCCGAGTTCAAGCGCAAGGAGGTGAGCGGCGAGCTGCCGACGGAGCCGTTCCTGGTGGAGAACCCGAACCGGTTCGTGCTGTTCCCGATCCAGGAGCACGACGTGTGGCAGATGTACAAGAAGGCGGAGGCGTCGTTCTGGACGGCCGAGGAGCTGGACCTGGTGCACGACCTCAAGGACTGGGCGAACCTGACGGACAACGAGCGGTTCTTCATCAAGCACGTGCTGGCCTTCTTCGCTGCCAGCGACGGCATCGTGAACGAGAACCTGGCCATGAACTTCAGCAATGAGGTGCAGGTGCCGGAGGCGCGCTGCTTCTACGGTTTCCAGATCGCCATCGAGAACATCCACTCGGAGGTGTACTCGCTGCTCATCGACACGTACATCAAGGACGCGGTGGAGAAGGACCACCTGCTGCGAGCCATCGAGACGATCCCGTGTGTCAAGAAGAAAGCGCACTGGGCGCTCAAGTGGTGCGACCCGCGGGTGTCGTCGTACCCGGAGCGTCTGCTGGCGTTCGCTGCTGTGGAGGGCATCTTCTTCTCGGGCTCGTTCTGCTCCATCTTCTGGCTCAAGAAGCGCGGCCTGATGCCTGGTCTGAGCTTCTCGAACGAGCTGATCAGCCGCGATGAGGGCATGCACACGGACTTCGCTTGCCTCATGTACTCCAAGCTGGTGAACAAGCTGCCGGAGAGCCGCGTGCACGAGATCGTGCGCGATGCCGTGACCATCGAGCACGAGTTCGTGCGCGACTCGCTGCCTGTGGAGCTGATCGGCATGAACTCGTCGCTGATGTGCCAGTACATTGAGTTCGTGGCCGACCGCCTGCTGTACTCGCTGGGCGTGTCGAAGATCTACAACGCGAAGAACCCGTTCGACTGGATGGACATGATCTCGCTGCAGGGCAAGACCAACTTCTTCGAGAAGCGTGTGGGCGAGTACTCCAAGGCCGGTGTGGGTGTCGCGGCGGAGGAGCAGGTGTTCACCCTGGACGCCGATTTCTAAGTACGTGCGTCTGTAGAGTGAATGGGTGGGTGGGTGGGTCGTCGTTCCGCGTCGGCCGTCGCGCGCCATGCAATCCTTCAATTCGCGTGGCTCCTGAAGTCTTAAAGGTCGCAGCGGCAGTGTTCATAGCCAGCTTCGTTGCATATTTAAAAATTACACGCACGTTTGACAACGCTCATCGCTATCGCTTTCTACATGTAGTACCTTAGTAAAGGTATCCACTTGTTTCAATTGTTTGCTGGTAGGCTAGACAGTTCAGATTGACTTACATCAAATGTATATGGACAGGTATATGGCAGTGAACGGACTCGTTTGCTCCATTCAAAATGCTGCGTGGTACAATATCGGTTGAATGGATCGGCCTGCTTAGAACTAACTCTTAAATGGTTAAAGAGTTTGTACAAATCTGCGGTAGACTTATATCTCCATCTTACTTTTTTCCAACTTGAAGTCTCTGAGTTGGCCATACACGAATTCACAAGATGACGGGATTCCACCCACAGTACATGTACATGCATGAGTTCACGAATGTCGACACCAGTGTTGTTTGGAATATTTTTCCGAGCTTTAAGAGTGCTAAGCAGGCGGCCGATATTGTACCACGCAGCATTTTGAAACGAGCATGTTGGAATTAGTGAGCCGTACCGACCATTACTTAAACGAGTCCGTTCACTGCCATATACCTGTCCATATACATTTGATGTAAGTCAATCTGAACTGTCTAGCCTACCAGCAAACAATTGAAACAAGTGGATACCTTTACTAAGGTACTACATGTAGAAAGCGATAGCGATGAGCGTTGTCAAACGTGCGTGTAATTTTTAAATATGCAACGAAGCTGGCTATGAACACTGCCGCTGCGACCTTTAAGACTTCAGGAGCCACGCGAATTGAAGGATTGCATGGCGCGCGACGGCCGACGCGGAACGACGACCCACCCACCCACCCATTCACTCTACAGACGCACGTACTTAGAAATCGGCGTCCAGGGTGAACACCTGCTCCTCCGCCGCGACACCCACACCGGCCTTGGAGTACTCGCCCACACGCTTCTCGAAGAAGTTGGTCTTGCCCTGCAGCGAGATCATGTCCATCCAGTCGAACGGGTTCTTCGCGTTGTAGATCTTCGACACGCCCAGCGAGTACAGCAGGCGGTCGGCCACGAACTCAATGTACTGGCACATCAGCGACGAGTTCATGCCGATCAGCTCCACAGGCAGCGAGTCGCGCACGAACTCGTGCTCGATGGTCACGGCATCGCGCACGATCTCGTGCACGCGGCTCTCCGGCAGCTTGTTCACCAGCTTGGAGTACATGAGGCAAGCGAAGTCCGTGTGCATGCCCTCATCGCGGCTGATCAGCTCGTTCGAGAAGCTCAGACCAGGCATCAGGCCGCGCTTCTTGAGCCAGAAGATGGAGCAGAACGAGCCCGAGAAGAAGATGCCCTCCACAGCAGCGAACGCCAGCAGACGCTCCGGGTACGACGACACCCGCGGGTCGCACCACTTGAGCGCCCAGTGCGCTTTCTTCTTGACACACGGGATCGTCTCGATGGCTCGCAGCAGGTGGTCCTTCTCCACCGCGTCCTTGATGTACGTGTCGATGAGCAGCGAGTACACCTCCGAGTGGATGTTCTCGATGGCGATCTGGAAACCGTAGAAGCAGCGCGCCTCCGGCACCTGCACCTCATTGCTGAAGTTCATGGCCAGGTTCTCGTTCACGATGCCGTCGCTGGCAGCGAAGAAGGCCAGCACGTGCTTGATGAAGAACCGCTCGTTGTCCGTCAGGTTCGCCCAGTCCTTGAGGTCGTGCACCAGGTCCAGCTCCTCGGCCGTCCAGAACGACGCCTCCGCCTTCTTGTACATCTGCCACACGTCGTGCTCCTGGATCGGGAACAGCACGAACCGGTTCGGGTTCTCCACCAGGAACGGCTCCGTCGGCAGCTCGCCGCTCACCTCCTTGCGCTTGAACTCGGACATCTCCAGCTTCGGCTGCTCCTCCTCCTGCTTCTCGTCCTTCACGTTCACGCCCTTGACGAAGCCCTCCACGAACTGCGGGCTCAGCTCCTGCTCCGGCTGCTCCGGCGACTTGTCCGCCGCGGCGCGTTCCGACGAGGCTGCGACCATTGCTGCGAGACGGGTGGGCGCGTTGATGAAGTAGAGAGGAGTCGAGTTGAGTCGCTTGCTGGGTCGAGCGCCAAATCCGGAATGACCAGCAATGGGGTCTACGCTCTGTATGGGCAAAGGAAGCGAGGCAGAGCGAGCGCGCCAACAACGCCCAACTCGGTGCGCACTCCCGCGCTTTTTTCCTCAGTGAGCGGCCAGCCGGTTTGAAATCGGGTTCGGGTCATCAAGCGCGCCCGCTTCCGGCCAATCAGATCAGGACCGGGTGGGTTTTTGGCGCCAACTCGATCTCCAGTGCGCGCCATTTTGAACCCGAACATTCATACAAAGCTCAAGTGAAAATTCATGTTTGAATGGGCAACTTGTGCGAGAAAAACACTTGTCGATAGGCGAAGGCTTTGGAACCTGGCCTCCTTTCCAGCCACTTTAGCAAGTTCAACCAAAAGGTTGTATGCAGCAAAGGGAAGTAAGCATACAACTCCTACCATTCTGGAGGTTGTCTTCGTTCCTGAATCAAGATACCGCTTACTCCTCATCAGACGAAGAACCAAAGAGCTCGTTCTTCTCGGCCTCACGTTCCGCGACCTCTTCAGCAGGCGGAGCATCGGTGGCCTTGTCGTCGTCATCCTTGTCTGCGCCACTTGGTTTGGACTCCTGCTCGTCGTCGCTGGAATCGGAGCCAAACAGACCAGTGGGGTCGTCCTTTTCGTCTTCTGAGCCAGATTCCACGCGTGCACGCTTGTTGCGCTTCTCAAGCAGCTTCTTCATCTTCGGATTGCGGTTCTTCATGTCCTCTATCGACATGCTGTTATCGCCATCTTCATCCATCTCGTCTTCGCCATCATCGATGAAGCCGCCGTCCTCGTCGTCCGCTTTTTTGCGCTTCTTGCCTCCTTTCTTCTTGACAACCTTTTTCTCCTTCTCCTCCTCTTCGCGCTCACGCACACTCCACCCTTCATGCAGCTTCTTGAGACGTTCGTCTTGCTTGAGTCGAATATCTTCGTGGCGTCTGCGTGTGTCTTCTTCCTTCACACGAGCCTCCTCCTGTTCGCGTGCCACGCGCTCCTCGTACTCGCGCAGCAGTTTGCGCTGGGCCTCAATCTCAAGCCGGCGCTTCTCCTCCTTCTGCCGTTCGAACTCCAAGTGGTAGCTAGCTTTAGTGAGGGTGTCGCCGCAGAATTTCTCGTGATCCGATACCTTCTCCTTATCGAAAGGCAAGTTGTTGTGGTGCTTCTTCTTCTCGCCGGAACTTGAGCTACTAGCTGCATCGGCTTGCTGCAGTAGGAAGCAGAAGATGCGTTGTGCTCGCTTTAGATCAAGGATAGCACGCTGCACGTCGGCCATCGTTCGCTGTTGCGGCACTGCACTGCCACTGCCTGATCGCGTAGCAACAGTTTCCTGCCCCAACGTTGTCACGGCATAGTCTTCCTGAGCGAGACCCGAGTTGTACCACAAGCGCAGGTCGTTCGGGTACATGTGCAGTCCACGAGACAGCGTGGAAATACAGCTCGGGAAGTCCTTCGACTCGTAGTAGGCCTTAGCAAGGTACAACAAAACCTCGAGATCCTGTCCCTGGTAGCACTTGGTCAGGCACACGGTGTAGAGCTGAATGGCCTCCTGGTAGCGCTCTTCGGCTACGAAGATATGCGCAAGGTTAATCCAGGCGTCTGGCATGTCCGGACTGGCCTCTCGAACTTGTGAGAAAATCTGCTTGGCCAGCTCAAAGTTGCCCTTCTCAGCAATCATAATTCCCAGTCCGTTTGCGGCGTAGATGTTGTGCGGGTGGGCTGCCAGCGTCTTCTTGTAGTAAACTTCACTCAGCGACATGTTCTTGGTGTAGCGGTTCTTCTCGCCAAGGTTGCTCATGAAAATGTTACCCATCGACAAGAAAGCGTACGGGTCGTTCTTCAGACCAGGCATCCCCATCACCTTTTCGTACTTCTTTTGAGCAAACACCCATTCGCGCTTCTTCAAATGAATATTACCCTGCAGCAAGCAGGCTTCAGCACACGTCGGGTCGACCTCCAGCACTTTGTCAAACATCTTGATCGCGTCGGCATCTTGGCCACGATCACGCAGCATGCAACCAAGGCGCAGCAAGCAGTCGGTATACCGAGGAAATACCTCGAGGATCGCATCATACAGCTTCTTGGCGCGGTCGCGGTTGCCCATTTCCTCGTACACCCGGCCCATATTGTACAGAATCGTAACATTCGCCTCCGATGGTTTGGGAATGGAGTTCTCCTCCGCCAAAGCGTCAGCCTCCTCCGATTTGCTTTCTTCGTCAGCACTGCTATCGTCCCCCAGTTGCTTCAGTGCCTTCTTGAAGCAATTGATAGCATCAGCCGTCTTGCCCACGCGTTGCTGAAGCACACCAAGGTTGACGTATACTTCCATCGGCACGCGTTCAGAGGCGTTGTTCATCACCTTCTCCGCAGCAATATACGAAGAGATCGCAATAATCTGGTCTTTGCGCTCTGGCGATCCGTGAAGTAGCTCAGCTGTACCGATCAGAGCCTCCACGTTGCCTGGCTCCAGTTCTACGACACGGCGGAGCAACACAACGGCCTCGTCTTTTTTGCCCAGCTTACCGTAGATATCGCCAAGTAGCGACAGGATCTCCACGTTTTCCGGGTATGCCTTGTTTGCCTTTTCCAAGTAAGACGCGGCCTTCGTAAATTCCTTGCGTTCGTAGTACATTTGTGCCAGACCAAACCATGGGAGTACGAACTTGGGCCAGAGGCGTCCGGCGTTGAAGTAGTAGCTGTAAGCGTCCTTGTACTTGCCCTGAGCGTGGCAACCACGTCCCATCAGGTAACAGCTCTCAGACCGGATTTCCGGGATCTTAGTGCTGTGGAAGGCGTTGCCAGCAAGAGTGAACATCTTATCGTAATCCTTTCGTGCAATGTTCGTAGCGCTTGCAGACTCATCACGATACGGACCATCAAGCTTCAGCCCGGACGATGACACAGCGTCTTCGTCACGACTGATGTAGGCAACATACTTGTCACCGATACAGATGATCTGTCCCGGTGATACTTCACTGGAAATGTCCTTGGACGTGGACACGACAGCCGATCCACGCACCACACTCACTGTGCAAGGCAGCGGGATCCACTGCGAGAAGTAGTGGTTCGCTAAGTGGTTCAGAACCGTGGGGTTCGTCTTGTCAATCGCGTGGGCGTGGTGAATCATCATCATAAAGCGTGAGCTTTCGTCGCGAATGCTGACCGCGCGTTCCTCGCGGCTCTGACTCGCAAGCTGCCACAACGCACTGGCAATCACAGCATCCACATTGGTTTCATCGAGGGACGCCGTGTAGCGCATGACCGCACGCGCCTTCTCCACGGCTCCCAAATGGTAGCAGCAGTACGCGAAGCACATGCGCATGTTAGCAGCCTGCGGGCTACGCGGGTGCAGCTTGATGGCCTCTAGATAGAGCTTCTTGGCGTCCTTGTACTGTTTCTTGCGGTACAGCAGCAGTGCCTTGCCCAGGATGGCGGGCAGGTTCGTCTTGTTGGAGATGAGCACGCTCTTGACGAATCTGTCGGCGCGGTCGTCCTCGTTCTTGGCCATGAACATGAGCGCCTTGCCCACGAGCGTCATGGGGTGCTGGTGATCCAGGCGATCGGCGCGCTGGAAGAATCCCACGGCGCGCTGTGAGATGGCCTCGCGCTTCTTCTCGTCCTCCTCGTTCCACATGGCGTTGACTGCGTGGCTGGCGAGCGCGATGAAGAACTTGATGCGGCACATGCGGGACGCGTTGTCCTTGTAGATCTCCTCGATACCCGGCTCCGAGGCCACCGCCAGAATCTCCTGGAACTGCGCGACATGGCCCTGGTTGTAGTACTCCACCTGCGGGGCAAAATGCGAGAGAGTGAACGTGAGCTAACCGCTCCCTATTACGACTGTAGCATGCCTTCGGTAGGCGCCACGCCACGTACGGCGAACTGCAGCCAGACGTCGAGCGGCGCCACCTCGGCGCGCAGGATGTCGATGATGTCGTTGACGTCCTCGGGCAGCTCGTCCACGAACACCTCCACCGCCTGCTCCGAGTTCTTGACGGGGATCAGCAGCGCGCGCTGGTTGCTCGGCTCCTCCTCGGCGTCCGACATGGCGGCGGCGGCTCTGGTCCAATTCCCCGCACTAAAAGTGGCCCCCTTTTGGTGCTGCGACGCGATTTTGGTCCGTGCACATTTTTTTATTATTTTGAGTACACCCAGTTTTTGTGATTGGCAAAAAAAATACAACCGCCCTACCCCTCCTCTCGTGCTTCAGGTCCGCGCATCAACTGGCATCGCCAACGGGGTCAAGATCGACGATGCCCATGCGGCTACCAGGGTGGACTGACGCACAGGTCTTGGCGCTGCTGACGCTCTTCCGAGAGCACCTGCTCCTCTACATCTACTCCTCGGACAGCCACTTCGCCGAGATGGTGCGCGCCGAGCTGCCAGGTGCGACGGACGGTCGATTTATCGGAGACCGTGGTGTGATCTCGTGGATATTGCGGGCTGTTGGAGCTAATACTGCTGTGCTCTTGATGCATTGTGGGCGCGGCTGGTCGTAGACAAAACGGCCGAGGAGATTCAGGAGATTGCGCGGACGCTGATGCGCCAGTTCGGGCTGATGCTCAGCACCAAGAACTTCCGCACGGACGGTGCGTTGGGCTTGGGAGATAAGAGTTTTTGTGCGGTAGGGCGTTGATGAGGCTCATTTGACCATGAATATTGTGGAGATACAGTGATTGTGGCAAGCGGACAGGAGGTGTACGTCTACGAGCACATCTACGAGTCGATCAATCAACTGGCAGAGAACAGAGCCGGCGGACTGTGGCTGCCGGACGAGCTCAGCCGCTTCCTACAGAAGGCCAAGCAGTACCGAGAGCTGTTCCCCCAAAGCCAAGATGTGTATTTCAAGCGGATTCAATTTTGGGGTGGGGAGTCACCAGTCATTCTTGTGTAGCCTGGTCCTCAGGGGATACTTATCGACAGTGGCTACTGTGCTTGCGATCTTGAAACAGGCAAATCGGTTGCAGAAACAAAGAGCAAGTTTTATGCGCTGCGCGACATATACATTAAGGAGAAGCGTCGGGGTTCACGCCGTAAGTCTTCGAAGGCACTCTGGATATTCTTCATGTGCGTCGATATATGTAGCTTATCGCCGATGTGTTGTTTTATTCTGTCAAGAGCGAAAAGGAATCGAAAACCGACGCTACGAGCTGCTGAAAGAGATATTCGCCGATGTGCCTCCGCGGCGAACAGAAAATGTTGACGTGCCCAGCAAGGCTCCCAAGTTATGGTCATCGGAAGACATGGAGAAGCTCGTTGACTTTCTGGTTCGAATCACCCATGAGATCCAGACAACTGGAAGCTCGGACCTTGTGAAACACGTTGCGGAAGCGTTGCGTAAGGCACTATGGATGCACTTATAGTGGTGTTCTTGTTTAAAACTCACATGCTAACGCGTTTTGCTCTAACATCAGACCGAACCGATGGATCCTGCATGAATAAGCTAACCGACATGAGGGACAAATTCCGGAAAAAATCGGCATCAGTTCGCGCTGCAAGTACGTGCTCGGTTGCTTTCTTGTACTTTTGACATGATTTGACTCGAACATCATGTTTGTAGATTTACCAAACACGGTGTTTGATCCGACTTCGGAAGCGTACAAGATCTTTAACGCAGGTAGATTTGGCTGAGAGTGCTGCAGTTGTGATGACTATGATAGCCAACTCGCCACGTTTCTTCGTTTGGGCCAGACTGGAGCGATCAGAACGACCCCTACGCGCTTGGCTACATAGCGATCAAGTCGCGGTGTACGTAAAGTTTAGATCGATTGTTTTATTGTACCCTGACACTATCAGGCTGACAGGCAGTCGTGGATTAATGTTTATACAGGCGCTAGGATCACATCTGAGCGCAGTAAAAAGCGGCGAAGAAACATTTGGTCACCACGTCCTAAGCTTCGGTCAGCAACTATGACAGCTCGTGGGGCGTCAAGCTCAAGTGTCGTCGTGACAAATCCATCGGCACGAGGCACTGCTCCAGCGGCAGCAAGCGTGCATGTTGCAGGCGTGCAGCGTACAAGAAACGCTTCTCACCACAGTGGCCCCGGTATCAACGCGGGGTATAATGCGCCGCTACCAGCACGTTGTGAGGGGGCGTCAGCGACTACATTGCCTGCGAATGACTATGCAGCTTTCGTAAGAGATATCGCGGAGCAATGCAAATGGACAGAGAAGGTTGTCCACAGCGTGCTGCGATGCATGCAGCACTCAATTGATCTATACCGGTCAAACAAACTTGTTGCGTTCTTCGACAAGATCGCAAGCCTCACCCCGGGTACGAGAATGACTGCGTCGTCCTGCATTTGCATCAAAGCTAACCGATACCTTCTCGTTTTCAGGTGTCACTTTCCAAGATCTTTTCGCAGATGCCCAGCACATTCTTACTCAATTTGAGCAGCGTACGCTACTGAGTATTCTCGAACATATATACAGTCAGCTCTCCGGTCTAATCTGGTCCGTGTATCACTGCCGCAGGTTTCGGCACATTGAACGGATTCGAGAATATTGTTCTGAGGGCACCCGATGTCAACTCCTGCATGGCAACCTCGGAGCAAGAGGCAAAAGGGCACGGGCGTCTGCCAAAATCCGTGGTGAACGCTGCTCCGGCCACTGTTGAAGCACCAAGCGATCTAATCAAGGAGAACATACCTGACCCGCATCACCTTGATGGAGCAGCAGAAACTATGATAGATGAAGATGAACAGGACTGTGAGCCTGGTGGATCCCCAGCTTTCGGGTCCCCAGCCCAAATACCGCAGACGGATCTCGAGGATGCTGTCACCGAGGAGTTTGAAGATGAAGGGTCTCCCTTTCTTCGCGAGACCCTAGCTCAGATACCCGAAACGCGCCTTGAAGATGCTGCCACCAGCGAGTGTGAGCACCAACAATCTCCACCTCTTGGGTCTCCAGCCCAGACACCGCGGACGGGTAATGAGGATGCAATCGTCGACGAATGTGAACATGAACGGTCTACTCCTCCTGGGTCTGCAGCACAAACTCCTCAGACAGGAAATGAGGACGGCGCAGATGAACACAGCTCGATCACGGCAGGAAAGCAGTCCAGCCCAGGTATAGTTCATGTACTAAATTGTGATGGTGTTGGTTCACTTATATTGTTTTTCTT
This sequence comes from Phytophthora sojae, assembly GCF_000149755.1. Lineage (NCBI taxonomy): Eukaryota > Oomycota > Peronosporomycetes > Peronosporales > Peronosporaceae > Phytophthora > Phytophthora sojae. The sequence continues at coordinate 5,651,809 of NW_009258115.1, forward strand.
CCTTTGCTACCACCGAAGAGGACACGTGGGACGATGGGGCGGGTGCTGATGCCGATCTTGATGACGACGGCCTCGATAACCAATCTGTTGGTTCGTCCGATAACGCCTGTGCGTGTTGCGTACGACATGCGTTGAGCTTAGTGCATGTAGAATCTGACAAGTGATTATGTTCGATGCGCAGGGTCGGGTTCGAGTGCTAAGTCTGATACAAAGGATGCCCGCCATACACAGGAAGATTCATCGTACTCGCTTTCAAGGCATTTTGGTTCTGAAAGTTCAAAGAAGCCATTGAAGCGAGGTAAAGACGATCAATACGGAAAGAATTTTGATCTGGCCAAGAAGCGCCGACTGGATGAGAAGTCAACAATGACAAAGCATGAGGACGACGACGAGGAGGAGGAGGAGGAGGAAGAAGAAGAGGAAGACGACGCGGAAGACGAAGGCTATGATGAAGGAGATGATGACGACGACTATCAAAGCCACAAGGCTGATGATGAAAGCGCCACGTCGAACGACGAGCATGAGGGAGCTACGCATCCACTACAAAGCATCCTCGACTCACTGGAATCGCATATTGCGGAACTACAAGAGAAGCAGCGGGAGCTCATGGAACGGAAGGAAGAGCGTGAATGGCGTCAGCGCCAGTACGTCGATCACGAATTCGGCATGCACTTGAGTATGCGCTCTTTTGCCTCGGACAGATAGGTGCGAAAGTCGAGGCGTGCTGTCGTGCGTTTGGCGCTGAGTGTTGTGTGCGTGGACATCGCGAGTGTTTTGAGTAAAAGGTCTCCATAGCTCCCTCGAGTGAGAAATTCTTTAGTTTTGGCTGCCGCTGTGGTATGAACGGGTTTCTCCAGACAGCGAGGTATTTTTGAGTTATGGTACATGAATTCTATTTTGCCCTACACTTCATCGTCGTACACTTGGTGCTGAATAGCCCATTCGTTGCTCTTGAGGTGACCCACGCGACTACGAATAGCCTCGATAAGCTTGGAGCTGTCGCCCACGTACTCATCAGCGCCGAGGAAGTCGTTATTGAGCAGGCAAAGCTCTTCGATTGGCTTGCTATTGGCGTTGCAAGGACTCAGCGAGTTGTCGCGATTGTCCGAGCTACTAGTGCGTCGTCGCTTGCGGTCGGATAGAGTCCCCCCTTCACCGTCGCTTCTGGAGTTGTTCGAGTGGGAACTGGTGTCATTGGTGGGGTTCTCTAATATGTCGGCTAACATCGCTAGTCCACTCAATGTGAGCAAATTTCCACTCAAGTCAACCAGCGAGAATGGTTTCTTCTGTGCTCGCTTAATCAGCGAGCGAAGCAGTGCAGATGCACCGTCGTTTCTCAACCGGTTTGCCCCCAATGAAAGAGATGTGAGTGTGGTGTTGCTCTCTAATGCCGTCAGCAGTCGAGCAGACACACCTGCCAGACCCAATCCGACGCCGTTCGCTTGTAAATTTGTGACGGACTGGTTCGTGAACAAGAAGTCTGCCAGTACGTCACCAAAGCCAACATCGAAAAAGTTCTGCGCGAGGTTCAAGTGCTTCAGCGTTTTGTTTTGGCCCAACGCAAGCAGTAGAGACGTGGCACCTTCGAGGCCAAAATTGCAGCCGCGAACATCCAAATGAGTTAGTACTGCAGTCGGCTCAGCACTGGGGGACGCTAGCATTGGTGTAAGCGCGTGTATACCCGCATCACCAATTTGCACATTGTTCGTCAGTTCAAGCCGCTCCAGATTCAGCACCCCATCCATGCTGGCGCTGCAGATAGCCCCCAGCGTTATGGGCGACACATCGTTGTCGCTGAGACGGAGGTGGCGCAATGCTAACGGCTTTCGCATTTTCGAGAGACCCAAGAATGCATCAACTTCCAGCTCGTTGTGTTCCAGGAACAGCCTTTGCAGCTTTGGAGCGCAAAGTGCTGCGTCGATTAGTAGCTTCGTTTCGAAATCTGTGATGGTATTGCTCACCCTCAGCTGGGCTAGTTGCTTCATCTCCGCCACCAGTGATACCAATTGGCGGAACCCTTCAGGCCGAATTCTCACAGAGACCAGCTCCAATGTCGTGATCCTGCTGCAGTTTAAACCTTTTTCCAACATGGTGGGGGGCTTCGCCAGCGCGCCACGGATTTGAGCGAGCTGGTTGTCGCTCAACTTGCCGTGTAAGAACCCCAGCTCTGTGAGATGCGAATGACCCTGCATCAAGGATTCCATAGACTCCCAGTGAGTGCCTTGCTGTTCTGGGTGATGCACCTCCAGTCGTCGCAGTCGTCCGAGCGCTAAGATCAGCTTTACGTTGTCCTCACAAACCTCACGACCGTGCACTTTCAGTACCTCCACAACATCCACGAAAAGTTTCTGGCACTCCACCAACACGTCGACTGGCCCCGCGAGGTCCAGCGGTGTCCGCAGCTTGAGCAGCGTACGGAACTGGTGCTCCCAGAAGACGTTCCGGTGATTGCGTCTGCGGCCCTGAGCTGCTGCCGTGTTTTCGATGGGGATCGGCTCGTAGCCCAGTCTTGCTGCCTTCATGCGGAGCTCCCACACGCGCTGCGTCTCTCGGTCGAACAGGAACTTGTCGCCGGCTTGCGGGTCGAATCCGTCGCGAGGCTCTGGGGCTTCCAGCTTGGCAGCCGCCTCCCAGGCCACTTCCATCTCCCGCAGCCGGAAGTTGGACAGCTCCTTGAAGAGCCGATGGCGAATGGTTGTGGGCAGGTACTCGACATAGTCGAGGATCTCCTGGACGGGTGTGAAGAGCGCCACCGCCGCTACAGCCAGCTCCACCAGCGACTTGTCTTGACGCATTGCTGCGTTGGAATGACTGCAGTGATAACTCGGCTTATTTTCGGATTTTTCGTTAATTTCGGTATAGATGTATGTAGCCATCTGACGTCAGATGGCTACGAGGAAGTCATGATTTCTACCAACTTTACTGAGAAGTCGAGCCAAGCGCAGGGTTTCGGTCCGATACGAAAAAGCGCGTCGATTCTGGCTTGAGGGCTACATGATTGGCGAGCCGACACTTGAAGCGCGGATGGCGGCGCGTGCTTCTTGCCAGAGCTGCTTGAGCTTGTCAACACCGGCTTCTCCTTCTTCGAGTGCTTCCTTCACCTTCTGCGCTAGCCGGAGAGTCTCAAGCTCTGTGTGTGAGTTCGCCTGCAAGGACCGCTCGAATTGCTCCGACTTCTTCGCAGCGCACTCGACCACTTCGTCCGGGAGTTTGGCCAGCATGGCGACGTTGATGCCGTAGCTCTTGGGGCACATGCCGTCCTCCAACTTGTACAGGAACGTGACCTTGCGATCATTCTCCGGGTCGACGATGCATCCCATGTGGCCCAATGAGACCTTGTCGTTGCCCACGTACTCTTCAACCAGCGAGTGGTAGTGAGTAGCGAACATGGTTCGACACTGGATGTCGCTCAGCAAATGCTCAACAACCGAGTACGCGATAGCAGTGCCGTCGAACGTCGACGTACCACGTCCCAACTCGTCCAGGATCACGAGCGAGTGGCTGGTAGCGTGGTTCAGGATCGTCGCCGTCTCGGCCAGCTCCACGTAAAGAGTACTCTGGCCAGCAAGGATGCGGTCAGACGCACCAATCCGCGTGAAAATGCGGTCCACGGGGCTGAGACGACACTTGGCAGCAGGAACGAAGCTTCCGATCTGGGCCATGAGCGTGAGTACGCACGTTTGGCGCAACAGCGTCGACTTACCACCCATGTTTGGTCCACTGAGGAGAACCATTTGGCCCTTACCTTCAATACCGAGGTGCGCATCGTTCGGAATGAAGTCGCCACTGCCGTAAGTTGCAGCAACACAGGGGTGCACACCTTCTTCAATATCAATGAAAGGCGTTCCTCCGTTTGCTGCGCTCGCCGCCACCACCTCCGGTTTTGTATAGCCTTCACTTTGGCTGCTGAGCAGTCCAAGGGATACCAAGCAGTCCAACACAGCCAAGCACTGCACCGCCTTCATCCAGTACTTGTAGTCCTCGTCAAACTTGTGAAAGATGCGACGTGTCTGGTCCTTTAGCGCCTCCTCCTTTTGATCCTCCGCTGCAGCCAACCGTTTCAACAGGCCACGAATCGTGGGAGTGTGGAAGCGCTTGTACCCCTTCTTGCGAGACTTCAGCTCATACTCTTTCGGCTGCTTCGACAAAGCGCTCTCGGGAACTTCCAACTGATAGCGGTCCTCCTTCTTTTTGCCCCAGTAGTTAATGTCTCGGCATCGAAGCGCACTGCGCTGTTCCTTTAAATACTCTGCTAGCTCAGCTTCGATCTGAGCGATGTCAGCGCAAGCTGCATCAAATTCGGGGTCCACACCATCTTGGGGCACGATCACACCACTCTTCTTTGCTGCTGCTTGGTCAAAGCTGCGCTTGAAGAACTCCAACTTCTCTGTAAGATCGGGGAAATGTCCGTGCTTAATGTCCGGTTGGACGCCGTCCTCAATTTGGTACCTTTTCAACAATGACTGAAGAATTGGAGAGGTGGACTGTGACAGGCGAGGCCCCAGTTCGAGGGTGAGGTTCATAGCTTCATCAAAGCCGTTGAGGACAGAGAGAAACTCCTTGATCTTTCGGATGTTGTAAGTCTGGGACTCGTACATAATGGCACGGCTGTCCGGGTGTTCTTGGGATCGATGCGCAGATCCGAGCGCATGAATTCGCGACAATAAACGCTCCAAATCTGGCAATTTGCGGAGGAACTCCCGAATTTCCATCATCAAGTCGCCGCTGTTGCCCAACTCTTCAACGGCATCAAGGCGCTCTTGAATGTCGCCAATCTTGCACAAAGGTTTTAGCACCCATTCCTGAAACATTCGCCCACCAAAGCTCGTCACGGTCTTGTCCATTATATCGATGAGAGATCCTGAGCGGGATCCGTTGAAACTGTTACAAAGCACCTCCAGATTTTGGATAGTCTGCGAGTCCAGTACCACATACTGCTGGTTTAACTCGGCCTTAGCAGCGGACAGCGCTTCCTTGTTTGCACGTGCTTCTCGTGCCTCCTCATCCGAAGGCTTGTATCTCTTGAAGTTGCACAGGGAGAGCAGCTCTTGGTCAATAATGCTACGTCGCAGGTGCCAGATGCAACCACCCAGAGCACTGATCGCAAGTTGACCCTCGGGCTTCACGCCTTTATCCACTTCCAAAAAGTGCAGTACGTCTTCCGGCCATCCATGTTCCTTAAAGTACCCCGCACGCTCAATTTCATCTATGGTCTTCGAAGCACCCCAAAACTCCTTTCCCACGCGCAGTGACGAGCGAATCGCAGCAGGTGCTGAATGCTTGAGGGTCATCTTCGTGTCATCAGAAATGTTGAATCGCTCTGTCACAATTTCCACGATGTGAAACTGAGCAAATAGCGTTTTCAAACGGTCCCTCTGCTCAGTATCATCAAATTCGGACAGCTGGAACGCGCCGGTAGAGCAATCCACCATGCAAACGCCGAAGCGAACAGTCTTTTGTGTGGGGTCGAAAGCCTCCTTTAGCGCGAGAAGATGCTTCGACACTTGGTCCTGAGATGAGATTGGAGCGTCCAGGAAGCTGACAGTGTTGGTACCAATCGACAGGAGAGAGCATACCTCACGGCGAACAACCTTCGCCTTTTTAGCGAGCGAGCTATTGCGCACCTTCAGCATCTCGGGAGTTTCCGTTTGCTCAACGCGAGCAACGCGGTAGCCCTTCGCAACCAGTTGAGATGACATTTTAGAGTACGCGATTTCTGGAAAGCCAGAGTGAGCTTTATCTCCCTTCATGTAGATGAGCCCCAACTCCTTGAAACCAACGTCAGCATCCATGTGGAACAATTCGTAGAATTTGCCGACCTTGAAGAACAGCACCGTATCCATGTTCTGCGCTTTGACCTCCCACCACTGCACCATCGCCGGCGTCTCCTTTTTCAAGAACTCCGGCGGCACCTTCAGTGTGCGAGGGTCATAATCCGGCGAGTCTGCTGTGTTATCATTGATATCGCGGCGCTTCTCATGCAGCCAGGGCAGGGAGTCGTGAATGTGATTGCCAGCACCCGCTACTGAATTGGGCAAGTCGGGGCCATCAGCCAGAGGCGCAGACTTCTTGCCGCTCGACGGAGTAGCGCTGTTGGCCTTCTTCTTGCCCGCGGGTGGGGGTGACAGGAATGACTTGGTAGACACTTTCTTTGCCTTGCTTGGCGCCGGAGCACTCTTGCGACGCTTCTTGGGCGGCGGGGCTTCCTCCTCCGACTCCTCGTCCACGAGATCGTCAACGTCGTCGTCATCCGAAGGCTCCTCCTCCGCAGCACTGAACTCCGACTCTTCGCCATCGCCGCCCTCTTCAGGGCTGTCCTGCTCCCACTCTTCCTCACTGCTCACAGCGTTGCGAGTTGCTGTCTTGGTCGTCCGACGTCGAGACGCTGGCGCCACCGGCTCCTCGTCCGAGTCGTCGTCGTCCTGGATGATGATCTTGCCAGGGCGGACTTGTGTGCGCTTTTTTTCAGGCTCCTTGCTCTTTTCCTTCGCCTTCTCCGCGTCCTGCTGCTTCTTCTCCTGAGCCTTCACGGGCTCCTCTTCGTCCTCCTCCGAGTCGGTACCGAGGAAATCCTCGTAGGCTTTGCGCTTGGAGCTCTTCTTCGTAGCCGGCTTCTCAGTGTCTTCAATCTCCACGTCATCGCTGGCCCTCTCCACTGCCTCCTTGGTCGCCGGCTTCTGCTTCAGCTTGGGCGAGAAGTCGATCTTCTTGCGCGTGTTGCCCAGCGACTCGCGCTTGGCCGGCGCCTTGGTCGCCTTCTTCTTAGAGCTGCCGTTGCTGCTGCCGGCGGCAGCAGGCGCCTTCTTCTTCTTGGCCGACGCGCCCTCGGACGACGGCGGGCTGAAGAAGCTCAGCAGCGAGCTCTGCGTCTTCTGCTTCATCTTGCGCGCTCCGTTTGCGAGTGGTTCGCGGCGGCTCCCGCCAAAAATTAGGTCGAATTGAAGAGCCCAAATTGTGTGTAAAATGTAAAAATAGGTGCGCCTTGGCGCACAAATTGAGTCTCGTCGGCTCAATTGTGTTCATCTTTGATGAAAGCTTTTCATTCCCAAGGGCTATTTCGAGTGACCTACCCGTAGCGCAGTTGAAGGCATTTCGAAGGCGGCGAAAGCTTTTTGGGGACCAGCGATTGGCATGGTGTTGCGATGTATTTGGAAAGATGCATTCAGTGTAACAACGACGTCGACGACTCGAGCTAGCAACCGCGTGCTATGTTTGGTGTTGGGGCGATATGGCGACGACGCTTTTCCTCGCTTTGTCCGTCAAGGTTGAAGTCGGATCACGACACCGACACAGGCGAAGAGGACAGCGTCGTCAGCGAACATGATCCCGCAGCGGGCAGCGAGTGGCTCTACATCGCAGAACCTGTGGGCTTCTTCGTGCCGAAGATGCAGAAGCGATTGCAGCACCTGCACCTCGATCAAGTCCAGCACCTTCTGCACTACGGCAACTTCAAGCACGTGATGCGTCTCCACAGCATCAGCCTCGTCACACCAGTCGAGGAGACTAGCGCCCGCGGAGCAAAGAAGTGGTGGATGACTGTGCAGGACCCGAGCACGCTGCAAGTGTGGGTAGTTCACTTCCCGTCCAGGCATCGACTACAGGCTTGGGTCGACTTGCTATCCTCCGTCTTCGCTGCTACACACAGCAACGCTGTCGTCGGTGATCTTGTATCCATCGAGGCCCAGCAAACTGGTCCACCATCCTAGTCTGTCCAGTTCCGGTATTTCCCCGCTTGTTCCACGGCTGATCGCTTTAGTCCCCTTTACGCCGCGCAGGCGTCGCACCTCCTTCGCTAGTCCCCGCCGCCCTGACATCACCCGCCGCTGCTGAACCTGTACCTGCACGCATCAAGGCAATCCACAATGATACCCCGCGAGGCCACCATCCACACCGCACGGAAGACGAACTGGAAACGCGCTTGCTCTCTTGGCAACAGACACTGCATCAGTAGAACCCATTTCTCGGCAAGGCTGTATTAAAAAGTTTTAGCAACTTTTTGCCACCCCCTCGCGTCTACAGTCGCTCGATCCAGACTGACCATTCGTGTTTCAGGAAGAAAGCAACTTAGTTGGCCGGGACACCGCCGCCCGACTTGAGGCGCAGCTGAGCCTGACGCTTGCGGGACACCTTGACGGGCTTGGCCTCCTCCGCGGCCTTGGCAACGTTAGCGCGCTTCTCCGTCAGGATCAGCTCGATGTGGGCCGGGTTGGACATGTAGGGGCCGATGCGGCCGTGGGCACGGTAGGTGCGACGGCGCTGCTTAATGGCGGCGTTGGCCTGAGCGTGCGAGATGTACAGCAGGTCCGTGTCCAGGCCCTTGACCTCGGCGTTGGCCTCGGCGTTCTTCACCAGGTCGAGGATGATCTTGGTAGCCTTCTGGGGCCACTTGCACTTGTCGCCAGCGGCGCCGCGGAGCTTGCCCTGGGCGTGACGGCCGCAGCCGCCCGTGAACTTGGTGAAGGGCACAGCCTGCTTGTACTCGAGCACGGCCTGGAGGAAGCTCTTGGCCTTGTTCAGGGGCATGCCCTTGATGGCGTGGCTGACCTCGCGGCAGTGCTTAAAGTGCACGCGCAGGTGCGAGCCGCGGGCCTTGGCGGCGCGCTGAGCGTCTTCAGGTTCCTGGCTGTAGGACGGCATTGCTTCACGTTCGGGTTCTGGAAACTGGTGCGCGGCAAATGCTGTCGCCCCACACAAGACCAAACGGCCTCGCGCGCCCACCACCAATCACCTGAACGCTGTGTGCGCCACACAGATTTGTATTTCCCAAACCAGTGTGAAGGCCGGAAAAACACGTTTTCCCCAAACTAGGAGCACAGACCATATATTCTAAGTCAAAACAGACGTTGAACCGGGCCTATCACATGTACCCTACCCTGAACCGGTTAGAAGGTTTTGATTTGTATCCTGCTTTCGACAAGACTTCAACATGTAACTTGCTTGTCAAGCAAGGCCTCTCTATTAGTTGCGCCAACTACGTTCGTACTTCACATGCATCTTCTCTGCGCGACCAGAAAACAGCAGCGCAGCGCAAAATCTGCTGCCTTAAAACGATGCCTCGGACTCGCCCGAGTCGCTGGCTGCAGACTCCTCGGCGTCATCCTCATTGTCGTCCTCATCTTCCGCATCTTCGTCTTCGTCATCGTCGTCATCATCGGCGTTGTCTTCCTCGCCGCTGATGCGTTCTTCCTTGTACGAGATGCGGGGCTGGGATGTTCCGCGTCGCGAGCGACCACCCGTGATGATCAAGCTCGTGTCGATGCCTTCCAGGTCTTTCTCCTTGTTGTATTTCCTCTTAGCAGCGCTGATATCGCGACTCGAAGGGTACGACCCTTGGAACGAAATCCCAGCATCATGCAGCCGTTCGCGTAGAATTTCCTCGGCCTCATCGGACGAAGCAGCGCTTTTCAGAACCCTGTACAACTGCGGGCTGCACATCAGTCAACGATGACAAATCCAGCAGTAGTTAGCATAAAGGCTACCGCACATTTACTATCAATCTTGAACACGTACTTGAGAACGCCTGCCGCACGGCCCAGTTCTTTCAGCGAGGCCAGTCCAGGTGGATCCTGTTGCTTGGTAGTCTTTGGTTTTTTTGCCGGTGGCGCCGCTTCCTTGTTTTTCCGCTTCTTCGCGCGACCGTTATCAGACTGCAACGCATTGCATGACAAAACCTACGATCAGCACAAACTTCTCTACACAGCAACGTAAATCTCATCGCAGTAGCAAAAGGGGCCCATACCGTCCTTCTCTTTTTCACTGGAGCGACTTCCTCTTCGTCATCATCTTCGTCATCCTCTTCGGGCTTAGCTTCGTCTTCACTGGCCTCGCTTTCATTAGCACCATCCTTGTCTTCGTCCTCTTCCTCACTTTCCTCCACAACTGCATTGCGCTTCTTCGTCGCGCGTTCCGTGCGTTTCCGGCTGGGACGTAGATCAACCTCCTCCTCCTCTTCGTCTTCTTCTTGTGCCGCAGGCTCATCCTTCCCGTCCTCAGCTTCAGAGGCATCCCCTCCCGCGCACAGCTCCAGCAAGTCCGGCAGTAGCGCCTTGATGCGAGGTCTCCACTGGGCTTTAAGGTCTGCGAAAGTCATGCCAAAGCGGACGGCCAGCTTCTGCATCACCGCCTTCAGCGTCGCCGTGTCGGCGTCCATCGACGGGAGGATCTCTCGCAGCGCCTTCACGATGGAGTCCTCCGTGACCAGCGACTCAACCGCCACGGCCGGATCGTCGCCCAGCGCCTCCATCATGTTGCCGGACCGCTCACTTGCCTATTACCCCACGCGCCACGCACTGCACTCCCAGCAACGTTGTCGAGGTGAAGCCGAAGCCGATTGGCTGATGGTGGCATAGCGAATCAAACCGAATTTGCCGCCAAAATTTGTAATCTTCTAATCTAGATGTTCTATAATTTGAAAAGGTACTGATTGGTTGAAGTTTGTCCAGTGCAAGCATGTAGCAGCACACTTCATTTCTCGCTTAGATGTTGTCCTCCCGTAACTCTAGGCCTTCTTTCTCGTGCGCGCACTGCACCAATACCCTCTTTCTTTCTACTCGTCCTTCTTTTCGTTGTCCGAGTCGGACGACGTGCCTTCGTACTCCTCCTTGGCCGTATCGTGGGCGCCCTTGGTTACCACGCCGATAAGCACCCGCACCAGCAGGAGGCCCCACCAAATGTGCAGGCAGTACAGTGTGGTGAGCAACACGTTGAAAAGCAGCCAGGACGGAGGGCCGGGATGCGGGAAAAGCTGCGTGAAGTCGTGCGCGTCGGCCATTGTCATGCTGGCCTCGCGGTTCTCCACCATCGTCGTGTAAAGCAGCTTGGTCGGATACTGGTAAATGCGGTAGTAGAACCAGAGCACGATCGTGATGACGAAGAGGATCTCGCTCGTAAACAAGCCGGGGACGCCTTCCATCTTGAGGTAGTTGGCCATCTTCAGCATGTCAAGCGGAATGTCCGTCATGTCGTGGAGGAGCAGCACGACGACGCCAACGGGCAAGAAGCCGACGGCGTACGACCACGTGACGAGGGCGATCGTGACGACGTGGTGAGTCATCATAACCAAGTAGTCCTTGCGGATCTCCTCCAGGAACTTGCATGAGAACGCCGTGTAGATCCAAATTGCCTAGTGAAACGAACGACCAAAGTGCACACCGCCCATGTGTCAGCAGCCAGTCGTCAACAAAAAGAGCTCGCGTCATCCACGGTACCAGTTGAGTGATGTAGAGCAACTTGGTGCTAAACTTCTGCGTGGGGAACACGCCTGTGTCCGTTCCCTGGTTCCACACTGCAGTAAGTCAGTAGCAGTGAACAAGTTAGACTCGATCACCAAAGCTCTCCAAGGGACAAGTGGGCCACGTACAGGTCGTCGTATCTTGCCACCACGTCTCATCGCGCAGCACGTACAGCTCGAAGATAGTCATGGACACGTGAATGGCCAGCTGCCACGACTGGTCGCACCACTTCTTCATGGTCACCGCCTTCTTCAACGGGTCTCCGAGGTGCTGCAGGAACGTGCGAGAGAACCATCCGCCACCGATGGCGAACGAGGTCTTGGTGACTTTGACGGCCAGCGCCACCACGAAGACCATCGCCACGAGGATGGCGAGCATCTGCTGGTCGTCCCACAGCGTGTGCGTGATGACCCCCAGCTCGCACACGAGCAGGCTCACCAGCAGGGTGTCCAGGACCGGGTTGGGCTTCGGGATGGAGCGCGCCATGTTCGCCAACGCTGCGAGGTCACTCGAGATGTGCTCCCTTCACCGCGGTTCTTCGTATGCCGCAGAGCCGACGGTGACGCTCCTGTGACCGACTGGATCAGTGCGTTTTATGTCTGACCAGTCGGTCGCAGTAGCTGCAGGTGGTGCAGCGGTCAATTGATCCCGTCATGGTGGCCTTGTTCAAGGCCGCCTTGCTCACACAAGGTCTTGAGTGTAGCCAAAGCCATCCATCTTACCTCCAGCTGACTCAGGGCCGCCACATTTGACCCAAAGGCGGGAGTCGAGCATAAGTGCACGTTTTCAGGCCGCTAGGGTGTCGAACTTCGCTACGATGAAGCAGGATCAACTGCCTACTCAATCCGTGCCATCGTAATCTGCAAGAAGGCATCATCTGCTGCGACAGCGGAGCAAGCAAGATACACATGCACGTGTGGAGGCAAGAGCAGTTAATCGATATGCAAAGGATGTAAGTCCAAGACAAACACACATGTGGCTTCCGATTGAAGTTATAGCTAGTATGTAGGTTTTGATCACGAGCGACCATCTGACAGGAGCTCGATGTCCTTCTCCCCGATGTTGTCGAGGACGCTCAAGCACGCGCGACAATTAACCTCTCGGAAATGTGCGTCCAACTCCACGCGGAGCTTCTCGGTCTTCGCGTTTGCTGCGAGGCTTTTGCTGAGGCTGTCGTACACAACCAAGATCACGAACTGGTTGAGCACGCACGCCTTATATTGTCGGTGCAGCTTGTCCAACGACAAGCGCACAGCCTCCTCTTCTGCCGTTAACGCCTTGTGATATACCTCCAGGCACTGTGCCTCTTGTACGCGACGGTGGCTGGCTTGGACACTCACGATGAAAAAGAAGGCGAGATCTCGCAGCGGGTTTCCCTTACCGCACGTTGCCCAGTCCAGAAGCCATGTCACATCGTCCGCAGGGTCCGTCGGTAAAAGCATGTTGGCAATGTGAAAGTCGCCGTGGATCAGCGTGGTCGGGCCGCTGTCCACCAGGTCGTGCACTGCTTTGAGCTGGTCAGGTTTTTCGCTCAGACGTTGACACAACTCGGTCAGCTGATCCTTCTCGTAGAGCTCCAAGGACACGTCGTCCAAAAACGTCTCCCAACGGCCCGGAAACTGCAGGCGCTTCTCTTCGCCGGAAAGCTGGCTGCCGATTCCTGCTGGGGATGAAAGATCATCGCAGTCGTGACTCCAAAACCGTGCGTGCATTTGCGCGAGCTTCGTTACCAGCATCGGAATGTGGTGGGGCGGGCTTCCATCAACGCAAGTAAAAGTCTTTACTGCCTCGATGCACTCCAATACAATCAGCACGTTGGACGTGAAAATTGCGGTCGGGATAGCAAACGGGAACCCCACCACTGCCGCCGAGTTCCTCGTGGCTGCATCACCTGCCTTAGTCGTGAACTCGTTGTAGAACTTGGACTCCACCGCGAACATCGACTCGAACGGGAACTCTGGGCGCAAGAACTTCCCCACGTATCGCCGCTGCAGCTTGGTGGCATCGCTGGGGCCATCGACAGGCTCGAAGTCCACTGAGATGATCACCACTTCGGCGATCACGCCGATGTTCATGGGCTTCCAGTCGAAGTCAACCACCTGGTGCGACGGATACAAAGGACGGAGAATCTGCTGCAGAAACTCAGTCGTCAACTGGCCAGGCCGCGCTGGGACCTCCGAGGGGCTCGCCATGGTCTCCACAGACGAGTGAGAAGGGTCCCGGCGTTTCTCGAGTCTGCATCGCGTTGGTTGCGAGGACGAATTTGATTGGCCGTATTTGGCCTCAGATACTAGTACATTACCGGCCATTTGCAACCCAGGTTGTATTTCTAGAAATCGCCACCTATGGTATCGACCAGGATTGTTGCTTGTACTGTAGCCAAATGGTACGGTATCGCTTGCAACTTCGGTTGCGCACACGGTAGCAACTTGCTACTAGCAAGTATTAGTCTGTTGTGCAACTCAACTCCTATACAAACTGCAAGTCACGGTAGCAAAACGACGCCGTATGGGAGACAGTATACAAAACACAAGTGAATTCGTTTATGCAGGGTTGCAAAGCGTTTATCACCGTGGCAAGCCGTGGCACCGCCAACGGCGGCCTGGAGCTTTCCATGGCTGGTCGAACCAGCTCATACTGTCGTACCTGCACGTAGTAGGAGGTCACGTCGGAGCCGAAGGCCTGTTATGGCGGCGGGGCTACCGGTAGAGCTAGCTCCGCACCCTCCTGGTGCTGCTGCACAACCCGTACGATTTCATGCAGGCTACCTCTACCACTTCCTCATCTACGGCTACAAGGTAGGATCAGAGGCACACTCTATCCAGCTCTCACTGAGATGAGAGAACGCAGGTAAACTGTGTCATCATTTCAGACATCTTCACACAAATAAAAGCCAGCCCGCCAGACCTACCGCACAGTAGCAATCTGCGTGAAATGGAAGCCGTCCCGCGGCTACAGACTCATAAAATCGGTATGGAAGGACCCCGCAGCAGTACTGCCTACACGCGTGAGCTGTTGCCGCTCTGTCGAAGAAAGTTAAGGCGTTCAAGGAGTACAAGGCCGTGACCAGTTCTCGCGGTCGGTACTGCACCTACGAGAGCGACGCTAGTGTATTACAAAGAGGTTCTCGCAGTCAGTACTACATGCACAAGAGTTATTCAGCTCATTTCACAGCGCGTTGCTCATAAAGCAACCTCAAAGGGCTGCAGCAAAGTGACACATTACCTGGTACACCATTTTTAACCAATGAGATGACGGTTGCAAAGCTGGTTGCTGAACTGGCTGGTATTTCAGAAATACTATTTCTACAGTGTAGTTGAAGCAAACCGTACTTTCGGCTTTGAGTGTCCAAAGTGAGCGTTTTGGTGAATGATAGAGACTCTATAAAAAAACAATTCATACTCTATCATAGAGTATGGATTTTTTTTTTTACGAACGGCGGCTTGTACATAGTGCTCTGTGCGGGTGAACAACAAAAGCCAACCCTTAAAGGGGTCAAACGGCAACACCCTGGGCCTCGAACGTCATCACCGACGCTGCCGGGATGGACGCGCTGAACGACGTGCCCGACAAGTCGACCTTCGAAGACTCGTACAGCACGCCAGTGCCACTTGTCTCTGTCGTCCAAGCAGTGATCGGGCCCGCCACCGCCTTGAAGCTCGAAAGGTCACAGGTGACCTTCGACGCCGAATCATCGTGTTCACCGTCGCGAGTACCAACACTTTTGAAGTCGAGTCAAACGCCATGACGGTGTTGGTGTTATCCGTTGACAAGATGGTCATGCCTGGCCGAATGTGGCGCGAGTACTGCGCTAGCACGTAGTACTTGGAGTTGGGCGTGCCGATCCAGTTATCGCCTGGGTTGGATTCAACGAGGCCCCAAGCGCCACTGTCGAGTGTCTGCCAGTAAACGAAAGCCGATACACCCATCTGGTTGATGTCAAGAGCGATCCATACTCCGAATCCCAGAGTTTTTTGTTTGACTGGGTCACCAGTTTTTTTCAAGGGCTCTCGGTCAGTTCCGCGATACAGGCTTTGACCGTCATTGCCGTGCGTGTTCACCTTTCCGATCGCTGCCATCACGTCCGTATCCGACGACATGGAGGCGAGCGCCGAAAGTGCCAATGAGGGCGAGTTTTCGTCCGATGATGAAATGGTCACATCTTTCAGTCCAAGAGTGTCCAGCTGCGAACGCAGCTTCACCAAAACATCCTTTTGCGTGTCCCGGTTCCAGCTCGTGCTGGTTGGGTCCTTGCTCATCCAATCCAGCCAAAACGCCTCCATGAACTTGAACCCTGGCATTTTGTCCGACGTCTTCATCGGCACCTCGGTTCCGCTATCGTCGACAACGTTGTTCGCAGAGCCACCGATATTGTGGCGTGCGATATTGAACCCCAGAGCTGGCAGGCCGGTCGTGGAGCCGTTCAGCGTCACGGTCTCCTCGTAGTAAAGAGTAAGTCGGCGATGTCTTCCCTATCACCGAAGACGTTCAGAGCGATATGCCCCATCCGTCCCAGGAACTCACCAGCGTCGTAGCAGCGTCAGTCTGCATTGGCCCGTGGTGTATGTCAGTAGAAGCGAGTAGACCAGAGCTGACGCCGCAATCGATCGAACAGAGAGCATAGTTTGAAGAAATTTGACTGTTGCGCACCGCAAAAGTAAAAGTGGGAACTGAAAAGGACGGACACGATTGCAGCGGCAAGTGCCCGGTTTCGGGAGGTGCAGGCGCTGCGGGCGTTTTCCCGGAGTCACACTGATGCAAACTGCATCGATCTCGGCACTGCTACTGAGCCAGGCAGGCTGAGTACATTCCACACGAGCAGGTAAAGATTTGATGGTGGAGATTTGAGATTGTCACGTAACATGGAGATCGGAAGACTCATTTTGACGATGCTAGTACCGTACATGCTGACTGTTTTCCGGAACAGTTGACTGGATACTGGTTGCTTTGATGCGTACCGGTTCATGTAGATGCCAGCACCTACATTAACAAACGGAGGCTCCATTCCACCTCATCAGGTTCCTCATATCATCCTTGATCTTTGTTCGATACGAGTCGGCTGGTTGCCCTCAAAATCCGGAGGATCGTAGCTCGGATGTGAAAACCTGAGAACAGGGTTGCGATCCGAAAGCTATTGAGGCCTTCAACTTGCAGATCGCATCTCAAATTTGAAGGTAACGTTATAGGTATCGTTGTGTGGCTTCTGGAAGCACACCAATTTATTGACAACATGTGAGTGTTTTGTGAGCTTACCAACCCTGCGTTACGTCTACATGGCAACACCCTGAATCTCGAACGTCATCACCGACGCGGCAGGAATCGACGCACTGAAAGTTGTACCCGACAACTCGACCTTCGACGTCTTGTAAAGTGCGCCCGTACCGCTAGTCTCGGTCGTCCAGGCATTAATCGGGCCCGCCACCTTAGAAAAGCTCTCCAGATTATACGTGACCTTCGAGGCAGCGGTACCCGAGTTTACTGTCGCCAGTACGAGAAGCTTGGTCTTCGCATCGTAAGCCATGACCGTATTCTTGTCATCCGTAGAGAGGATAGCCATACCAGGTCGAATGTGGCGGGAATACTGCGCCAGTGCGTAGTACTTGGGGTTGGCCGTGCCAATCGTCATATTGCCCGGAGCCGAGTTGATGAGACCCCAGCCTCCGCCGTCAAACGGCTGCCAGTACACGAAGGCAGACACACCCATCTCGTTGATGTTGATAGCGACAGCCTCAGCCAAGCTGAGCCCTGTAGCGTCCTTTTCGCCATACTCGGAGTCCCAGAACTTCTTGTTCACTTTCTTCACTAATGCCTTCAAGGGTGCTCGATCCGACTCGCGGTTACCGTAGCCATGCGTGTTCACCTTTTCAATGGTGGCCATAACTTTGGCATCGGTTGACATAGAGTTCAGCGTGGATAGCGTCTGGGTGTCCGAGTTTTCGTCCGATGCCGCGATGGCCACATCTTTCAGTCCGAGCTGGTCCAGTTTCGTGCGAAGCTTCACCAAGACATCCTTCTGCGTGGCCACATCAAAGTGGCAGCCTTCTTGACCACCGGGGAACTGCCACCACGAGCTCATCGGCTCGTTGAACGGCTCGACGTAGTCGAAGGTGACACCCCAGCTCTCCTTCGCCTGCTTCACGACAGCAGCCAGGTAAAGCGCAAATTGGCCATGATTCCAGGTTTGCAGATTGTCCTTCGTTCCGCTAGCCCCACCAGCAGTAGCGTGATTATTGTTCATCCACCATGGCGGCGAGTTCGAGAACGCCTCGGTGAGGTCGACGTCACGCTGCGTTGCCAACTCCAGCATCTTGCGCTGCTTCGCATCGGCATCCCAGTCCCAGCTTTTGCTGGTCGTGTCGTTGCTGGCCCAGTCCAACCAGAACGATTCGATGGCCTTGAATGCCGGCATGTTAGGCGACTCCTTCATCGCGATTTCAGTACCAGCGTCATCAATTACGTTCTTACTGGAACCGCCGATGTTGTAGCGTGCGATGTTGAACCCGAGTGCCGGAAGTCCAGACGACGCCTCCTTCAGCGTCACGGTATCATTTTGCGTGAAGAGTAGGTCGGCGATGTCCTCACGGTCTCCGAAGGCGTTGGCCCACCAGCAGAGCGACGTACCCCACCCTTCCCACGAGCTGATCAATGTCGTCGAGGCATCCGTTTTAACTGTGTAGTCCGCGGCGAGAACACGGGGAGACTGCGTAACCAGGAGGGCGTACGTCAGAGCTGAAGCTCCGAGCGCTCGAACAGAAAGCATGGTCTTGACTGTCAGGCCCACGCTGTATAATCGAAAGTGGGAACCGAAAAGGAATGCCGCAGCGAAACGTGAGCCAGGCTCAAAAATGTAAGGCTTCTGCCCGAACGATGAGATTGTAGGCAGCGATTTGGCACCAAAGTGCGATCGACTCGGTATGGTAGAATATCATCAAATCTCCGACCGCACTTAAGATGATAGATATACAAATCCCCAGTCAAGCGCGGTCGGAGCAAAACGGTATTACCCTACCCCTTCCCAAAGTGTTATGCATACACAGTCCAAGATAGATTGTCGTCCCGTTTGCTCATTGGTCGGAGCCTTGGGATGGATGGCACGGAGCGAGCGTAGCGAGCCCCCGCCTGCGGTTTGACAGTCCGTGTGCGTAGCACGCGGCTGCAAACCCAGGACCCAGCAGTGCTCTACCTAGCAAGCGGAGGCGACGCGTGCGAGCCGCAGCGGGCTTAGGGTTCTGGCCCAGCGAGCGCAGCGAGACTTTAGGGGTTTTAGGTTCGCGCGTAGCGCGTAGCTGGGTGATAGTTAAAGGTGACCTCCCTCCTATTCGCATGTTTTGTGTACGAGTCGGAGAAAGTCGGAGGGTCGGAGGTTTTTGGGTATGGTGTGTCGCTCCATGTTGAAACCATGTACAGTAAAAGCTCTCACCTTCGGCAACGAGGTCCGACCATCTCCTAAGATTTGCCATTTTATTATAAAGGGACCACAATGAAGTACTGTACACGTAAAATATATTTTACAAGCTCAACTGCGAAGCACGAATTATAATATCTTCTACACTGACGTCTTCGTCATAAGTAGTGTCGTTGGAATCGCCGCACCTTTCATCTACACCGTTAAAAACAATTCCAGTATGGCGGAAGCAGTTTTCGATGGCCGACTTATCCTGCAGCTCTTGCCAGATCTCCTTGCTCCACCGCATTGCTTGCAACTGATCGACCGCGTAGGGCTCCTTCTTCAGCTTCTTCACGTCCTTGATCTTTTCGTACACCCAGAGAATCCGCCTTCTCCTGTACGCCCGCTTGAACAGAGCAATGATGCCGGCGTCCATAGGTTGCAAGTAGGTAGTAGTATTCGGGGGTAGGAGCTCCACGCGAATGTTTGTACACACCAGATCGCCGGTCATATGAGAAGACGCGTTATCTAGCAGCAGCAAGATATGACGCCCTGCCGCTCGCATGTCCCGATCCAGATTGTGTAGCCATTCTCGGAATATCGGTCCTGTCATCCAGGCCTTCGCATTAGCCCGGTATGAGAAGCCGAGTCTTTCTGCAGAGCGCTTCTCAAAGCAATGAGGCTGCTTGGTGCGACCCAGGAACAACGGCGGTAGTGCGTCCGTGCCGTCAGCGTTCACCGTGAGAGCAAGCGTAATACGGGTCTTCTTCTTCTTGACTCCTCGCGCCCGCTTCGTACAAATAGACCGAGCTGGGGCCATTGCGTAGCAAAGCCCCGTCTCGTCCATATTGTAGATGTCCTTTGCAGGGTAGAGATCCGTGATTTCTTGGAGTCGTTGACGACCTTGAGCTACAGCAGCGGGATCAGCGGATCCAGACTCGCCGGGTCCATTGCGGTAGCGAAGGCGATGTCTATGTTCAAATGCAGTGAGCCAGCCGTCGGAAATCCCCAGGTCCCACGCGTCGCACAGCTCACGCTGAACGTCGATCGCTTTCATCCTTATCAGCTCGCGGGACAGACAGACGTTCTGGGCCTCCACCGCTTGAATCCACGCCCACAGTCGCGCCTCCAGCGCCGCCGAGGTCACCTTCAGGGGCTTGCGGCGGTTACCATCGCCGTAGTCCTTGCTCATGATCAACGCAGCCTTCTTGAGTATGTCGGACACGGTCGACTGGGCTGGTGCGCGCTTGAGTTTGTAGTGTGCTTTTGTCCACGCTGCGAGCGCTGCTTGTGACATCGTGGGGCAGTCGGCTGCCATCTGTATGAGGCCTCGCTTCTGATGTATTTTCATCCTGGCCCCCATGGCGTTCTTGTACTTGTTTAGCTCAGTGAAAATTCTGGTATGAAGACCTACTTCGGGCTTGCTGCTGTTGCTCTGTGGCAATGACTGGTGTGCAGTAGTTCGCGCCAAAACTCCCGCCAGGGTTTAGTAAAAATAAACCTTTATAAATAGATTACATCGTGTTATTCGGGATATTAATTTATACCAGTACCGGAAGTGGGCGAGCTTACTGTATGTACCTGGTATCCCCTCCGGACAAAACGTGAAGCAGTCCACTATTCTGAAACACTTATTAGTTGGGATTTGTATTAGCAAATCAAATGGTGAAAACACAAGTACCCACATAATGTCAATTCAGTGCGGTTTTATGCAGAATGAGCTGGCCAGGTGTATTCTCCACATTCTAAGCTTTCGATTTCTACCTCTTGTGTTTAAAACGGAGCAGTTAATGTAAATTCGTACTTAGGCGAGACCATTGGCTCAACTTTGTGTGGGCAAGTGATGATTAAAGGTGCCAGGCGAACATTGCTACGGACTTTATCTACTCTGGATGGATGTTACGGCCCTAACAAAGGCTAGCACCTTTGTATGATCGCTAGAGAGAGTGCGAAGTCGTAGGGGTAAGCAACGAGCCGGCAACGACCTCGGGTGGATAAGTGACCCTTAAGTATATGCATGTGGCCTCCAATGCTTTTATATACTTTGGTAGGCTGCTTCTAACTACTAGTACATCGTCTGATAGCCTACAGACGTCCGGTAAACCAAATATATCATTTTTCCGTGTGTTTCACATTATGTCCTGATTGCCTTTTCTAACAGTATCATGATCACTATGGGTCTCCTGTCCGTAGCGTTAATGCATTCAGTTTTTGGTATGCGGCCTCGCGGTTGCCATGGATAAAATCAACGCCATCTCCTCTAGCCCTGTTGTGCCCTAGCGGCCGCGAAAACATTTCGATTTGGTTCCAAGGTCATTTTTGAAAGACCCCCCAGAAGTGTTTCATATTATGTCCGGAGGGGATATCTGTCAGTTAGTAAGCGTTGCCATCATACCCAAAGCAGCTCACCAAGTGCTGAACGAGTATTCTACGGCTTACCTAGTATATGGATAGGGATCGATGCGGTGTAGCCGGATGATCACGTCTTTGATGTGCACGCATGTGTAAGAAAGGTATAAATTCGAATTGATCTTCCTTCTTTTCTCATGGGAAGACTGAAGGAAGTGTTGCGTTAAGAAGTTCCTCCCTGCAATTCATACAGCTCTCAACTTCGTGTTCACAGTTCGAACCCTGGTAAAATCGATGTATGTATGTAGGCACACTCACTCAGAATGGTTGGACAAATGGTGAATACCAAGTTGGTATGTAACATTACATGTACCAACCGCATTCGGCAAAGCAAGTTACACAGCAACTCCCTGAATTTCAAACGTCATCACCAACGCAGCCGGAATCGATGCACTAAATGACGACCCAGAAATCTCAACCTTCGACGGCTTGTAAAGTGCGCCCGTACCGCTCGTCTCCGTGCTGCAGGCCGTGATCGGGCCTGCCGCTGTTTTGAAGCTTGCTAAGTCGAAAGTGACCTTAGAGGGCGCATTGGCCGTGTTCACCGTGACAACCACAAGTAGTTTCGATGCTGCATCATAAGCCATGACAGTTTTCACGTCATCGGTCGACAAGATGGTCATGCCGGGGCGAATGTGGCGTGAGTATTGCGCGAGAACGTAGTACTTGGTGTTGGGCGTACTGATGGTGTTATCAGCAGGACTAGATTGAATGAGGCCCCAACCTCCACCGTCAAGTACCTGCCAGTACACAAATGCCGACACCCCCATTTGGTTAATATCCAACGCAATGGACTCAGCCATACTCAGTCCTGTCGCGTCCTTTTCGCCATACTCCGAATCCCACAGCGTCTTTCTCGATTTCGTCAGAAGGCTCTTCAGGGGTTCACGGTCCTTTCCACGGTATGGGCTCAATCCATCCTAGCCGTGTGTGTTCACCTTACCGAAGGTGGCCATCACGTCGGCGCTTGTAGACATCGTTGTGAGCGTGGAGAGCGCTATCGAGGGCGAGTTTTCATCCGACGTCGCGATGACAACATCTTTCAGTCCAAGCTTGTCAAGGTAACTGCGTAACTGGAGCAGAACATCGTTTTGCGTCTTCACTTCAAAGTGACACCCCTCCTGCTTGCCGGGGTACGTCCACCACGTGCTCATGGGCTCATTGAACGGCTCAAGGTACGTAAAGTTGACCCCCCAGTTGTCTTTGGCCTGCTTCACCACTGTAGCCAAATACAGAGCGAACGCGTCATGATTCCGGGTCTGCAAGTTGTCCTTCCTTCCGTCGTCTCCCCCTGCGGTGGCGTGGTTGTTCGTCATCCACCATGGCGGAGCGTTAGAGAACGCCTCCGCGACATCGACGCCACGCTCAATGGCCAAGTCGAGCATCTTGCGTTGCTTCGCGTCAGCCTCTCAGTTCCAGCTTTTGCTTGTCGAAACATTGCTGGACCAGTCCAGCCAAAACGACTCGATGAACTTGAACGCCGGCATGTTTGGCGATGTCTTCATCGCGATTTCAGTTCCAGCGTCATCAATAACATTCTTGCTGGAACCGCCGATGTTGTAGCGCGCGATGTTGAAACCCAACGCGGGGATACCCAATGTGGCACCCTTCAGCATCACAGTCTCGCGACGTCCTCGCGGTCTCCGAAAGCGTTGGCCCACCAGCAGAGCGATCTACCCCACCCTTCCCATTTGTCGAGTAGCGCTGTGGCAGCGTCTGCTTTGACTGTGTAGTCCGCTGCATGCGTGGGCTGAGACGCCAGGAACACGCACACCGCCGCCGACGCAGCGAGCGATAGGGATGGTTTGGATTAGTAGGGCCTCAAAATTCTCAAAATTTTCTGATCATTCTAAATTTATTGAGCATCTCAAAATGGATCAAAATGGATCAAAACTCGAGCTGGGATTTGGTGTCGCAACCGCAACTTCAATATTCGAATCTGCTGGATTCCGCCAGGGTTCCGCCAGAAGTTCTCTCATTTCGACTCTCCTTCTTCAACGCGCACCCCGTTAAGCGGAGAGGAGGAGGCCGTGATGTCCGACGCTGGGGATGACCACGGCATGAACTACGACTCCCCGGGCCGCCAACTTACGACCCCACGCCAAGTACGCCGATCGCCTCGGCTTGGAGCTCGACGAGCGTCAAATGCGGCCGACGCCACGGAAGACGAGGACATGGCCGACTCCTCCGACGACCGCTCCCCCGACGACCGCCCGACGAATTCACACTCTGTGCGCCGGTCTCCCCGCATCGCTGCTCAACGAGCTGCAAACTCTCCGATCGTTCGCGTGCGAAACCCACGCGTTGGAGCTACTCGCAGACCTGGCCGTCCCACCCACCCGATATGGCGCTACTTCGATAAAGTCACTGACGAGAGCTCGAAGCCGCAAGCCGAGTGCAATTTCTGCGCCGCCCTCATCCGTAGCGCTCAGCCTGGGAAGAACATGCAGCGCCACCTGAAGGACTGCCCCAACGCTCCCGCTGCAATCAAGAAGCGCGTTTACGAAATGTTCGCCGATCTTCACGGCCAAGCAGCGGTGCCGATGCTACCGGCTGGTGTTGGTGCTGGAAACTTTGATGGTGGAAACACGCCGCAGCCCGCCCCTGTACCGACAGCGCAACAGCAGCAGAAGCAATTTGAAATGGCATTGGCGAGCATGTTTTTCCTATGTGCCCTGTCGTTTGTGCTGGTCGAATCCGAAGCCTTTCGAAAACCATTTCAGCTCTTGGCACCAGGAATTCGATTCCCGTCCAGACACCGATTGAGCACCGTGCTGCTACAGCGTGCACGCGATGAAATTCGTGAGAGGGCTCTTAGGCTCATTCGGCTGCAGAAGGTAGTTATGATCGTGACGGATTCATGGACGAACGTCAACCACTCAACCATAATAAACTTCATGGTTGTAGCTCCGGGCATGCGGTCGGTCTTCTGGTCCTCGCTGGCAACTGGCACGGCATCGGAGACGGCGGAGTATTTGGCAGGCCATCTCGGCCGGGTCATTGATGAAGTTGAGCGTGAAACCAATGCCACTGTGGCAGGTGTGCTGACCGACAACGCCAGTAATATGGACGCTGCGTGGAAGCTGCTGGAGCGGTCTCGGCCTATATTCGGAGGTGGCTGTGCTGCTCACATGCTGAATCTATTGATTCAAGACATGTGTAAGCACGATTTCTTCAAGAGCGTTCAGACCAAGGCGCTTGCAATTACGTCCTACGTTCGAGACCATCACGCTTTACTCAGCCAGTTTACGATCATGTTGAGAGAGACAACCAATGACCATCGACGCGTACTGAGTGTACCTGTTGCCACGCGGTGGTACTCTCTTCACGCGTGCTTGGTGCGGGTTTTGGACAACAGGAACGTGCTCAAGAAGTTGTTTACCGAGTCGCAGTTTGCAGAATTGGTTAACAACTCCGCTTCGAGCAAGAAGGCGAAGGGGAAACTCAGCCAAGTCAAGCAATATATTCGTGAAGCATCATTCTGGAGAAAATTGGAGCAAGTTGTGGCTTGTGGCATTTCTGGACCCCGTGATTGAAGCGCTCCATGAGCTTGAGTCCGACAATTGTCCGACATCTCGCGTGTACTCTCGATTTCAGTGGCTTCTGAATCACCATGCCTATGGTACTGAAGACGAGCAGTCAGATCTTCAAGCGGCAATCCAGGCACTCATTCAAGATCGATGGGAGCACGTTCATACCGACGCTACCGGCTTGGCATTCCTCTTAGACCCCCACACCGATCCGGACAACTTTGTCGGTACCGACGAAAAGGATACCTATAGACAAGGCTGCGACATCGCTGAACGGAGCGGCTTGTTGGAGGAGTTGGGCGTCACGAGAGCAGTGTTCAACGGCGCGCTGAACGATTTTGCTACCTTGAAGCGACGATGGTCCCCTGCTGACAAGAGAGACAACGAAGGAGTAGCGCCTATCACGTGGAGAAGAAACGCAACAGATTGACGACCGATAAGGTCGACATGCTCGCGTTCATCTACGTCAACCACAACGCGGTCTCGAGCGAGCCCACGGACTGGGCAAGGCTGCACTCGTACCCGGAATGCCCCGATGCTCTTGAGCGTGAAAATGCCGGAACCGTGAGGGCGGACTGAGCTGCATGAGCTGCATGCCAGCACCATGAATGCCGGTAGGGCTTCCTGCGCAATCTATTTTGAGCCAAGTAACGTTAGTTTTGATCTATTTTGAGTTAATGCGCAGTTGATATTGCCGTTTCGAATCGTTTTAATTGATTTCGAAATTCTTCCAACCATCGCTAGCGAGCGAGCGAAACGTGAGCATGGATTTGTGAAGGCTGACTGCTGCGTGTGTACGCCGAGGTAAACGAAAGTGAGGAACGTCAGGTTTGTTGCAGCGAGAGACAAAGAAATCGGTCATTTTAATCCGAATCTGCAGCACCATCTTAGTTTACAATCTTCGTCTGGTTGAACTGAACAGGTGCAAACAGTGGTCTGAATGTACGAGACGCGAGTGCTTCAACGTGCTCCAAGTACACTGTACTTCTCTGGTCCACGATAATATGCGGGTAAGGTTTTATGTATTTTACACAACATGTTTTTATTGGCTAAAATTATGAATTTCCGTCACCATCGAATGATGGCCAAATCCTTCTATGGCCAAATCCTTCTGTGACATTGCTAATTCCAGCCAACAATTCCCGAACAATGCACACGCCAGGGGCCAACGGAGAGAGGGAGATCACTCCGCGGCGGGGGGGGGGGGGGGGGGGGGGGGGGGGCATTTAAAAGATCTCGAGACGGAGGTCTCTGAGATCTGGAGCCAGCGCACCGACCCCTCCGCGCTAGTGGTTCCGCGAAAGCCGCGAGCCCTCTGTCAGATTAAACTCTTAGTAGAGGAGGTAGCTGGGCTCATCCAGGACGTCCCTATGACGAACGGCAAGCACTGCGTTGCCCAGTAGCCGCTACGGGCATACCTCGCGGCAACACAGTGTTACAAAAGCCAATAATACAAGCCTAGCCTTCGCCCTGACTCACGTAGGAAAAAAATACACAACAAATTTTGTATTATAGGGGGTGAGACTTCAGAATGATTCACATGTATTATAGATAACTCTCCGCATAACTTTTTCTTAAAACGCCATCCTAAACGTAGCATAAATATGAGCTATGTCCTGATTGGGCAAAAATAAATTGCTGAATGCGAATCTCAACCGTGCAAGCAGGAAAAACCTCGTTTATATTCGAGGCTCTAGCTCTCACAAATCAACGCTTTTGCCTCTAAATCAGAGCTCATCAGAAAGCTTGTATCAAGCACAATCCGAGACAATTCTTCGATCTAATATCGCTATTGTGGTTTATGTTTTACGAAAAAAAACCTAATTTCATCGCCAGATGAGCTGCTTCTGTCGATAGTATTACGGCCAAAGCCTCGCAGAAGCTGCTAATAAAAAATGTCATGTGCTTCAGCTCGATCTCAGCTTTTTGTTGCTACCTTGCTTGTCTGGCTACCAGTAGAATTGGCGCAGCTATGGTAGAAAAAGTGATTCGCGCATATTATCGTGGACCAGAGAAGTAGTAAAGTACCTTCAACGTGCTCCTACACGTTGGTCCAGTGTAGTACTGTACTGGACCAGTGCATGCATGTATTGGAGACTTCGCAGTATGTACCTATCGCCCTTGTAATGTAGGTTGCCTTCAACAGGGAGTGCCGCCACGGTAGTAGGTAGGTACGCTTTTAAAGCGATTCAGCAGCAACGTTATCGTTCGTCATCACAGTAACTCACTTTCCCTTTCAGTGTCGTTTCCCGCCAAGAATATGTTCCTCCCTGCGCGCTACACGTAGTGCTCTGTGTCGGGGTGTTCCTCCAAATTTCAGTACCGTTCATGATCTTCATGTCCACTTGCACGTAGCTACAGTATGATGTCAATTTCTGTAGGAAAGAGTGAAGCTTCGAACTTGGCAGCAGTTGACGCATCCATCTCTTCAACGATTTCTGTAGGACGTGTCAGTTGTCATAACCACCGCATTCGAGTACTTTTGATGATATTTATGAGCTGTTACTTTAGCTCTGTTCGGCTGTTGCCCACATACAGCCCTTGTTCACCTGTCATGACCCCTGTTCTGCTGTTGCTTTCTGTTGGACCTGCTACTTTCTTCATGGATTTCTTCTGAGATGAGTGTGGATTGTGGATTGCACTCCCCAGACCCCAGCAATACGAATCCTTACTCCGAGTTGCGGTAACAGGCCCATTCGCTGGAATGCTCGGCAATGGTTTCCGTATCTGCAAATTCCGCGCGGTCCTAATTTGCGAGTACCGTGCGGGGTTTTATGCGGCTACGTGCTCACGCAATCGCTCACTACCGTCTGCTACATGAACTTACAGCGCTATGATTTTATTTCTGTACGCTACGTATCTTCAGCGGCAATAAGCAGTCCATTTGCAAGTTACTAGCTATGGGAGTAGCCGACGACCGTTTGATTGGTGAAGCGGTTTAGAATTATCCAAGCGCGAGCATGCGCGCGCGATTCGCAGCTTGAGCCCACAGCAGTATTCAATCTGGAATACTACGTACTGTAGTATCTGTTGAAAAACAACAGCTGAACAGGGTTGAATAGGGGCTGTACGGTATCAACGGCTCGATAGTGCTGGAATAACAGGTACTTCAGAAGTATTAATTATTTTCCGAGTACTTTACCTACTGCGAAGGCTTATAGGGGAAGAAGTCGACTCCATTGCACTGCTCACATTATATTGAGAGCTTTTGAATTGTTCTCAGATACCTGCCGCTGACCACAACACCGTCGAATTGCCCCCAGCACTAGCTAGAAGATGGCGCTTTGGATTCCATTGCAAGTCCATAACTGGGCCGTTGTGACCTTGAGGAAGTGTGTGGACGAATTGACCAGTTGAGCTCTTGTAGAAAAATACCCGCCCGTCTTCCGCTCCGGTGACCACATACGCACCATCAGCAGAGTAGCAGCACCCTAACTGGGGATTACTACGCTGGCTTTGGCTCAACCAGTGTTCTTTGAACGTGTGCAGCAGCTTGCCCTCGAACGCATCCAAATGAATGAACACCCCGCGGTTTGTCGTGACAAGCAACTGGTTGCCGTCGGGACTAAACTTTAGGTCAAGTGCGTGCAGCTTCTTCGCATTCAAGTTGGGTGCCTGCATGTGCGCGAGGAAGGGCTCGACTGCTGCCATGATCGACGCATCATATAGCGAGAACTTGGCAAAGGGTCCTTCCTGGTAGTTCCTCGCATCATACATGCGGATCAAGTGGTCGTCCGTGTAAACACCAAACACCACACCCTCTTGGTCATACGCGGCGCACACGTGCGAAACTGGCAAGTGATCAGTTCGAATGATAGCCTAAGGAAATCAATCATTAGTTACCATCGATAAATCTAGAGTTAAAATTAAAAACGCACTATGTCCATACCGTAGTGTCGGAGTTGCGGATATCCCAGAGTCGAATTGTGCCGTCCATTCCTGCGGATAGGAATTGGTCCGCGGTGGGGTGCATCATCAGCGACGTAACTCTATTAACCAACAAACATTGGAGTCGTTAGCCCCTGAAGAGCAACTTCAACGTGCAAGTATAGCCTACCTGTCCGTGTGACCAGTGTAGTAACGCAGAAACTTGTTGTCAAAGAACGAGTGGTATCGAATGCGATCTGTGAACATAGGAAACAAGTTCAAGTAGCCGTCAGATGCCTGGTCACCACGAGGCGCTCGATATAGCTGTAGAACGTACTATCGTTTGCGCTGTTCGCGGACGAGAAGATCACGCAGTCCGGGTGGTGCGTGAACCGCACGAGGCCGACGCCATATCTCTTGGTCAAAATTGTCTTGGCGACCCTGTTCATCGCCATCGGCCCGTGTCAATTCATTCACAATGCACATTTACATCAACCATGCTGCCTGCAACGTACGTGCCACTCAGACAGTTGATCATGGACATGACTCCGTCGCTGCGACTCGTGACGCATCGCTCGCCATTGCGGTGGAAGTCCAGCGACGTGATGTGGACGTTCGGATCCTCGTCTTCCTGCGTAGGCAGACGATAAGTAAACCTCAGAGCAGCGGAACCATAACACGCAGCTAGTCAATAAACGCTTTCGTACCTGCGGGGCGAAGTTGCGCGCGACGCTGTAGGAGCGCAGCACGGCGTCCGAGAGCTCCACACCCTCCACCATGCTCGCGAGCAACAAACAGTATGCCACACCAAAAGCCCGCAAATATGCCTTACCATAGTTTACTAACGGACCACTACCACTGCATACTAAATCACAGTGAAGTATGACGGTATCCACAAAATGTACCGGTATTACCTCAAGTACTGGTCCGATAGCTATCGTACAACCACACTGCAGTGTCGCCCTCAATCCGAGATCGCCCACGTCACCCCCTCCCCGCGCACGACGAGGCAGCAGCATGTCGGGCGGACACCTGTCCAAGGAGTTCTTCGAGCTGGTCAAGTCGATCGGCGAGAGCAAGTCGAAGCAGGAGGAGGACCGCATCATCATCCATGAGGTGGCGCAGCTCAAGCGCAAGCTGAGCGAGGTGACGGCCACGTCCAGCACGTCCAGCAGCCTCGTCAACAAGCGCAAGCGCGAGTTCCTCATCCGCCTCATGTACGTGGAGATGCTGGGCCACGACGCGTCCTTCGGCTACATCAAGGCCGTGGAGATGACGGCCAGCACCAACCTCATGCAGAAGCGCGTGGGCTACCTCACGTGCAGTCTGTGCCTGTCCCCGACGCACGAGTTCCGCTTCATGATCATCAACCAGCTGCAGCGAGACCTGCAGAGCTCCAACCACCTCGAGGTCTGCGCGGCGCTCATGGCGGTCTGCAAGCTCGTGACGGTGGAGATGGTGCCGGCCGTGCAGCCCATGATCCTCGACCTGCTGCGCCACGACGCCGAGCTCGTGCGCAAGAAGGCGGTGATGGCTATCCACCGCTTCCACCAGCTCAACCCGGACTCGGTCAGCGAGGCGGGAGATGCTCTGCGCCGCACGCTGTGCGACCGCGACCCTAGCGTCATGGGAGCCACGCTCTGCATCCTGCACGACTTGGCGGAAGCCACCCCCACGGACTACAAAGACCTGGTGCCTAGCTTCGTGAGCATTCTCAAGCAGATCACGGAGCACCGGCTGCCGCGCGAGTTCGACTACCACCGCATTCCGGCGCCGTGGATCCAGATCCGTTTGCTGAAGATCCTGGCTCTGCTCGGTCAGGCGGACCAGCAGACTAGTGAGGGCATGTACGAGGTGCTGCACGATGTCATGCGCCGTGCTGACACTGGGATCAACGTGGGCTACGCTATCATTTACGAGTGCGTGCAGACTGTGACGACCATTTACCCGAACAGCACGCTGCTCGACGCGGCGGCTGCTAGCATTTCGCGCTTCATATCGAGCGACAACCACAACCTGAAGTACCTGGGTGTTACGGGACTTGCCGCTATCGTGAAGGACCACCCGCGCTACGCTGCGGCGCACCAAATGGCGGTGATTGACTGCCTTGAAGACCCGGATGAGACCCTCAAGCGCAAGACGCTGGACCTGCTGTATCGCATGACCAACCCTGTGAACGTCGAGTTCATTTCCGACAAGCTCACCCAGTTCCTCCGTGAAGCCTCGGACGTTTTCCTCCGTACTGAGCTTGTCTCGCGTATCACGCAGTGCGCTGAGCGTTACGCACCGAGCAACGCTTGGTACATTCAGACGATGACTAACGTGTTCGAGCTGGGCGGAGACCTCGTGCGTCCTGAGGTGGCACACAACTTGCTGCGTCTGATCGCAGAAGGAAGCGGTGAAGACGAAGACCAGGACATGGAACTGCGCCGTGATGCCGTGGACACGTACCTGGAGCTTCTGGAGCGCCCCGTGCTTCCTGACATTCTGGTTTGCACTATGGCCTGGGTTCTTGGCGAGTACGGCTACCTCTCGGATGCCATGGAACTCGAGGAGATCTGTGAGCGTCTCGTGGAGCTTGTCGACCGCCCCTTCGACCAGGAAGACACCACGCGTGGTTACGTGCTCTCGGCTGTGACGAAGATCACGGCTCAGATGGGTCACACTATTGATGTGGCCGATGCTATGATGGACAAGTACAAGACCAGCCGTAGCACGGATCTGCAGCAGCGCTGCTTTGAGTACCTGGCGCTTACCAAGAACTTTGCTCTCATGAACGAGGTGTTCCCGGAAGACGCGAGCTGCGAAGACATTGAGGTGGACCCCAACCTCTCGTTCCTTACGAGTTTCGTGGAGAAGGCGGCTGCGCAGGGCGCACCGCTCTACGACCCGCCTGAGGACTCGGACGATGAAGAGGAGCGCTATGGCCACCGCCGTAACGGTGGTGACTCGAACCGCCTGAACTTCGAGGCGTACAAGAAGCCTGAAATCCCTTACCCGACCAAACTTCCCCCTGCCGATCAGCAGGGCGCCTTCGGAGTCAACAAGTGGGGCGGTGCACCTGCTGGGCCTGGTGGCATGCTCGGAATGGGAAGCTCCGGTGGTCCGGACCCTACCGGTGGTTTTGGTGCTGGCAAGCGTGGAGTTGTCAAGAACGTGTGGGGCCCCACAGGTCTCAACACGCCCGACAATGCCCCGCCTGGGGCCCCTGGAGCTGGTGGTCCTGGTGGTCCTGGTGGGTATCCGTCGGACCCTTACAACCAGGGCAACATGGGTGGCCAAGGTGCGTACGGTGGTCAGAGTGGCGGCTACGGTGCTCAGCCTGCTTATGGTGCCCAGGGAGGATATGGTTCCCAGCCTCCTCCTCAGCAGCCACCTCAGCAAGAGTACGGTGCTCCCAACAACAATAACTACGACAATGGCGAGCCCTCAAGTGAGGACGAGGCCACCGGTGGCGTTGACGAGAGACAGATGCTTGCTTCCGCGATCTTTGGTGGCATCCCTGGTGCTCCGGCACCGATGCCTGGTGCTCGTCGTGTAGGATCCAGCACTCGCTCGACCCTCAACTCGAGCCGTCGTTCCGGCCGCTCTTCGTCGAGACGTACATCGGGTCGTAACGAGCAGCCGCAGCCGCAACAGCCACCGCAGCAGGCCCAAGCTCCTGTGGAGCAAGCGCTGCCACCGCAGCAGCCACAGCAGCCGAAGGTTGAAATGGACCTCCTCGATATCTCGTTCGATGCCCCTGCAGCGCCACAGAATACAGGAATGTTCCAGCAGCAGCAGGCACCTCCACAGCAGCAGCCGATGATGAATGCGGATCCGTTTGGCATGGGCTCGCCGCTTGCATCGCCGCCTGCCCTCGAGGCGAGCTCACCAGCACCCTCTGCATCTTTGGACCCGTTCGACATGTCGGGACTCGGCTCCAGCATGAACGGTAAGCTCGTGCAAAAGCTGTCATGATGAACTCAATGGCTTGTGCACTGATCGTTGCTTCGCTGTGTTTTGTTTTGTTGTTGTGTTTGCATGCGCAGCTGCGGTCGAGCTTGGCAGGAGCGCCACCGGTTTGGATATGCTGGGCGGTAGCAGCAGCAACACGAGCGTTTTCCAGTACAACGGACGGCAGCTGGAGCCGTGGCAGATCACCACGCAGGACTTTGGTGGACGCTGGGGCACTTGCCCGTGCGAGAAGAAGACCAAAGTCAACCCGAGCGGTATCCGCACGCTCGAGGACTTCATGGGTCGCATGCACCAGTTCAATGTCCACACCGTTGAGGCCATCCCAGCCAGTACGTACCATGCTATTGATGCCATTGGTGCCTGCTCTGCGTGACACAGCTCTAACGTCATGCCTTCTGTCCCGCTTTTTGTTTACTCCAGCCAACGAGGCGATTGCAGCGTGCCGTCTGGTGAACTCGGAGCACGTAGGATTGATCCACGTGAAGGTCCGCAGTGGCGGCTTCGTGGACCTCACGGTCCGCACGGCCGACATGAACTTCACCGACCAGCTCCTGGAGGCTGCGGCGCAGCGACTCAAATAAGGAGGCCAAGCAAGTACTGTAGCAGCCAAAAATGCAAATGTTTCATGTGAATGGCATCTCCAATCTTCCTCTAGCTTTGAGGGAGGCTGGCTCAAGAGTTTGCTTTTGAGCAACAGCAGCAGGCTTTGAGGCAACATGTGTGGGGGATGGAGAATCCACCAGCCACGCTGCGTTACGCTAGCCTGCGAGTTCCGCGTGCGATTGGCCTAATCAGTTCCGCCCCGATTGAGCTGCGATGGCGACGAGCATCTGGAGCTGCCGACTGCTGCCCGCTCGAATAGAGAGACCATTTCCTCCTTCTTCCTCTTTAGCGCCGGTGGCCTCGTGTCCGGCAGCAAGACAAGACAAAAAGCGTCGGTCTCCGCTTGGGACCCGAAGCGGCGCGTGTTGAACTTGAAGCCAGTTCACTGCTCCTCATCAACATCATCAGCATGACCTGTGCAATGCACCCCACCAATCCGCAAAAGACAGGCCAGCGCGCAGGAGAGCCATCAACAGAGCGGAAGCATCATTGCGAGGCGCGGGCCGTGCTGCTACACGCCGCCCGAGACGAATCGCAAGCGCCAGCAGAATTCCAAGCCGCCTGCTGTGACTGCCACGCTTTCCCACGCTCCGACGTTCAGGCTCCGCTGCGGGGGCTGAACGTACGACTCCTCCGCACCATTGCGAAGACTTTCGAGGCCGCCATGCAGCCCGACACGGACGCCATGAAGCCGCGCGCGCGGGCCGTGAGCTCCGACAACGCCAAGCCCACCATCGTACTCAACCTGCCGGGCGTCCGCGTGGCCGTGCTCACGAGCGCCTACGACTCGCTGCTGCACCTTGACGTGACCCTGAGCTCGGCCGCCTCGCTGTTGCTCGCCACCTACGTCGCCTGCGTGCTGGCGTGGAACATCCTCTCGTTCGTGCTGGCCCTGCTGGCAGAGACCGCCGCGTTCGCGCTCATCAGCTTCTACACGTTCATGGGGCTCGCCATGTTATCCATGAACGCCGTCGTGCCCGACACAGCCCCCGTCCGAAGCTACCCGTACGCGCCGCAGCCGCAAAAGAAGGCGGCGGCGACTCCGACACTCCCGCTGCTCTGCGTTGATGGCACGACTATCTCGTCAAGGTCCACCCATGTCGGCAAGACAGACGATGCGGCCGCCTCCAAGAGAAAGGAGCTCCAGGCCCCGGCTGCTCGGCGTCGTGTGCTGGTGCACCTGAACAGGAACCGCTTGCTGGTCAACGTCGTGCCCGGCGATATGCGCCGCCGCGTGGATATGAACCTGGGCGAGGCCAACATCCGTGTGGGCAAGGCGTTTATGCAGGCCGTACCCGGCCAGCGCAAGCCGCGCGATATCTACGTCGTGCGCGTGGACTGCGGTGCCCAGTCGGCTACTCAGGAGAAGCACTTGAACCCCGTGATCATGTGGGACGTGACCACTTCGTTCGACGAGTTCAAGCAGCTCGAGCGCGAGCTGAAGAGGGAGGTCAAGACCAAGAAGGAGTGGCGCAGCGTCAAGGTGCCGCACCTGTCGAGCGGCGCGGTGCTGTTCGTGCAGCCCGAGCTAACGGACCACGTGCTGAACGCGCGCCGAGCACGCCTGCAGACGTTCATCGACGCTGTGCGCTCCGACCGGGTGCTCTCCACCACGGGTTGCTTGCGCAAGTTCTGCCAGGCTTACTAGGCTGCTCTCCCTCCCCAACGCATCATGGTCTCTCCGACGGAAGGAGAGGCCTCAGGGAGAGGAAGGAGTGCGGATGCCAGTCGCGCGTGGAGATCGAATTCACGGCGAAGCTGGGGCTCCCAATCTGTGTGTGTGAAAGTGAGTGTGTATTCGAGACCGGCGCGCCATCGGTCGTTGCAGGGCCGCCGCAAGGGAGGCGGCAACATCCCGACGACCAAGGGCGACGGGCTCCACAGATTATAACGCAAGAGGTGCGCTGCGCTCTGATAGCAGCGACCCACAGTGCCTCGCTGGGCACCATCGTGCCCAAGAGCGCAGCGTAATATACATATGATTCTGCCCATGTTGTAAATGTCGGGATTGCGGCAGTTGTGAGCTGCAGACCGTCGCGTGTGCTGTTGCAAGACGGAGAGAGTGTCCAACGCGATTCCCATGGTTTGATAAGTTCGCAAATCGCTTCTTGCCTTGGTTTTTGTATGTCAGGACCTCTGATGACGTTTCTGCGATTGGCCGAAATCGCGGACCTCGACCTCGACCGACTGACATTACGCGAGGGTATTAATAGCGAACACCTGGAGCTGTCCATGCGCTGGGCCCATGCGCCAGTGGCCACTAGCGGACAACTCCGCTCGACCCGCGGAGCGCAGGCAGCCGAGATGCGCTGCCGACTACGCGAAACGCCAGTCGCAGCGAGGACGCGAGGTCGGACCTTCCTGCCGCTTGCGGTAGTCGCAGGGCTGCTGTGCGGCGCATTCAGTGTTGCGGCCGCGGCGGACTCAGATACGGAGCTGCAGCGGCAGGGAGAAGCGCAGGACTTTGGCTTGCGGGGTCTCATGCCCATTCTGAACGGCACGTACTCCAACGTGAGCGGCGACTACGACTACCATTGTACGCGGTGTACAGAACGATCTCTCGGGCAGGTGTAGGCAGGTACTGAAGTTCGCGGTGCTGTTTGCTGCGCAGACGGAAGCCACGACAACGACGACGAGGACAGCTCGGAGGGCAGGAGCAGCTCCAAGACTGTGATAATTGGCGTCGGCATCGGCGTCGGACTGTTGCTAGTTACCGTTTGCCTGACGTGGAAAGCCTGCGTGGAGTGCTGCACGAGCTCGAATCGCCGATCACGCCACCGAGCTTTCATTGAGCGATCGTACGTCTTGCTGCGGGTCTGATGTGGTATCAGATGTCAAGATGTTTCACTGGAGAGTTGGACGGAAGACTTACATTTGTTCCGGTGCTGTGGATGTTGCAGAAATGCAGGGTGGAGGTGTGAGATCTGCTTCCACACAAACGAGTTTTCGCAGACAACCTGCGTGCTGTGTGGAACTTCGGCAGAAGGTTGGTTGGATGGAGTTCAGCACGAACAGTGTGGCCCTCTCGCTAATGCGTCTCTGGTCTGTATTTGCTTGGATTGTATGCGCAGACGCCAAAATTGCTAGAAGCCGACAAGAAGACGCGAATGCGTCGGTAATCGTTGCTCCCCACGCGGAGGCTAGCACACGCTCGAACTCCAATTACCTTTTGATGTCTTCTCCCCGCGCGGCCTGGATTCGAGGGCTAAACGCCTTTCCTGGTGGAGATTTGACTGACCGGCAGTTGGTTGCACGTGAACGGCATCAGTGGAAGCGGTGCATCGGGGGAGCCCATGTCCGCTGGGTAAGTATCTCTCCAGCTATACGTATGATACGATGGCATTTTACCCGTAATTCAACGACTAAGTGTGTTGTCGTTCGACTTGCAGGTAAATATCCCCCTGGAAGCTCTCCAGGAAAGAGAAGCATTACGCGGCACAATTATCAGAGACCGTGATTTCCAGGAATGGCAAAAACTACACCCTCCTCCAGTTCCTGGATCGTCGAGGATGTCCGTGTCTTCCGTAATCTTTTCAGATAGTAGCGGCCAGCAGCAACTCTCATGGCTCACGCCTGGCACCGCGTTCGTCCGAGATGACTCGCACTGTGGAAGTCGAACTGTGCGCTGGCGTCTGGCCGAGGAGTTCTCAACTTCTTCACGACAATACTCCAAAGCTATCGTAGTGAGTAGCTTGGCATTTTCTGCTAGCTTGGCCAGCTTCTGTATCTTGCATGGACTAATATTTGATGTGCTCTTGTGAATGTGTAGCGCGTGTCAGGCTTGGCTTTCTCTGAAAAAGCACAGTGGTTCTACCAGTATTCACTCAAGCTGTCTTCATCGATTGTGGATGGTTACCACACCATACGTAAGACACATTACTGTGTTTTTCAGGGTGACGTAGACTAAAATTGCCATGTTGATGCTGACCAGGTATTCATCGGGACAGGGTGCTGAAGCAGTCGATGACTCTCTTTATGTCTGCTCCAAGTGGAACCCTGCATCGTCGACTTCGAGTTGACTTCATGGACGAAGCGGGCGTTGATGGCGGTGGAATTTTGCGAGAATGGCTGCATCTTGTTTGCAGTCAGCTTTTTGCCGATGCTCCTGGGCTATTTAGTCTGACAAGCTCTTCTGCACATCAAGGATACTGGATCACACGAACGACTCCAGGGAAAAGCTCCAAGCAGCTGCAGGTAATGTTTGACATTGGTACCTTGACACTCGGCATCGCATCTAACGGAATCGTGTTCCTATGGTGGTCCACAGATGTATGTTTTCTTTGGAAAGCTGTTGGGGAAAGCATTACTTGAAGGCCTCCTTTTGAACGTGCGGCTTTCTATCCCCTTGCTGAAACACATTCTCGGGGTACCCCTCAAGTTATCCGACCTGTATCTGCTTGATGAAACGGTTTACTCGAGCATGATTTGGATTTTGGAAAACGATAACACAAACTCCTTGGGTTTGAATTTTACAGTGGAAGGTATCGAGCTCATTCCAAGCGGTGCCGATGTTAACCTTCACGATGGAAACAAGCACCTTTACGTTGCTAAAGTTGCGCAGTATTATTTGTTCGACAGCGTTCGTGGTGAAATCTCGAGTATTATGGAAGGGCTACGAAGCGTGATTAGCGATACTGTGTTGCACGTATTGGACTTCAAAGAGCTCGATCTGCTGCTTTCCGGATTACCCCAGATTGACGTCAATGACTGGAGACAGCACACGGACGTCCGGTTCTTTGAGCAGAGTACCCACGAGTTTGAATTGGTTGGCTGGTTTTGGGAAATTATAGAGGCTTTCACGCAAGAGCAACGTGGGCGCCTCTTGCAGTATGTTACCGGCTCCAGCGGCGTTCCCGTTGAGGGTTTTAAGGTAGTTGTTTATTCGCTAGGAGCTGCCATTTGCTTGGAGTCTAACACTGCTTGCGTTGTGCTCATGATGCAGGGTTTGACCGGAATGGATGGCGAGATCCAGCTGTTTACAATCCAAATTGGCAAAGATATATCAACCGTGTACACGGTACTTCCACACGCGAGCACATGCTTGAATAGGTGGGGGTGTAGTGTGCGATCTAACCTGGGCGTATGGTGGCCGGTTGCTAATTGTACATGTTTATTGCTTGATAGACTGGATCTTCCCCTCTATCCCTCTAAGGCCGAGTTAGAGCGGATTTTGTCGATGGTACTTGCCTGTTTCCTCCGATGACATACATGCACTACTGGTGAGCTAACGCAACACATTTTTTTTACCTTTCTGCTTCTAGGTAATAGAGATGGATGTGACAGGGTTTAGTAGTCGATGAGTGGTAATTATGCTGAATTAAGCGGAAGTACCAAGTTCGTTGCCTTCGTCTATATCTTGGGTGGTTTCTACCTCGCCAATAGTTTCGTTTTCAGGAAAGAACTCCTTGAGTACTCCCAACGATGCCTCGTTTTCCTTTCGTGATGCAATAACCAGTGGCGTTGTTCCGCTTGAGTCAGGCATGCGAGGGTTTGCGCCATGGTGCAGTAGAATTCGTATAGTTGCTAAGCGGCTTGCATTTGACACTTCCTCTCGGCGCATCTGAACTGCCCAATGCAGAGGCGTGAATCCAAGTCGGTCGCTTACATTAGCGTTTGCTCCATGCTCCAGGAGAACCTGAGCGGCTCTGTCAATCGCCTGCTGCGCACAAACATGGAGCGCAGTCGTGCCATCCCCCGAGCATGCATCCGGATCCATCCCTCGCGCTAGAAGCAGCTTTACTCCTAGAATATCATTATTTCGAGCAGCTTCACGCAATTCGTCACCATCTACAGTAGTGCAATCAAATAAATGCACACACCCTTAACAACAAAACCCAGACTCCAAGGTGTTGATAACAACTGCAGCCACGCTTACCATGCTGGGGTTCGCGAAAGAATCGAGCGAGGGCGAAACTTGCGCACACTCCAGCGGCTAGCAAGACCTCAATAAGTAATCGCACGTATGATAGCATACTCGTCGAGGATCGCTCAGCTGCCACTCCCCTCGTAATTAATCTCCAGGCCATGTACGCTCGATCCTTGAAGAATAACCCGTCTTCTTCCTCGCCGACGCCGCGCGGCGTGTAGATCTCCTGCTCGGGTGCTCGTTGCACGAAGCCTCTGACCAGAGACCTGGCCACACTCTCCATCATCGGGTCCTTGAACACAAGCACCGCTTCGATCACTGCGATGGCGAACGCGTACAACGGAATGCCGATCAGCCTGCTCCACTTGCCGGGGTGCAGTGTGAGCGGAAGAGGCAGCACGTGCTTCCAGAGCTGCATCGACGTCGAGGAGCTCCAGAAGCGGCCGTGTCGGTAGTCCTGATATAGTGCCGCGATGGCCGCCGCAGCCAGCGAGACGTGGAACAGCGGCAGGAAGAAGGCATGCGGGAAATTCTTGGGGTAGCGCAGGATACCGTCCTGCAATGCCCCCACCACGTACTGTAGCGCCAGCACGCGCGCGAAGCTGTAGAAGACGCTGAGCAGCAGCAGCACGGACCCGACCTTGAGCGGGTGCTGCGCCACCAGAATCAGCAGCTGTCTCATGGGCGTCAGCGGCAGACTAAGCTAGCGACCGACTGAGCTAGTAGCAGTTAGTTGAGCGACCTTGTGGGCTGCTATGCGGCTCTTGAAGTGTCGAACTCGGATCCCAAAATAGATACCTCTATTTTAGGTACTTTTCGTGTAGTGTACATTACTAGTTGGTGTTTTCAACACCACTTTACCTGCTCAGGGGGAGGCAGCAAAAGGACTCGGAGCGATGGCGGAGGTGAAGACGGCGACCGAGGCTAACGGCGCGGCGGCGGCCTCAGCGGGCCACAGCAACGGGCGCAGCCGCGATGCGGAACGTGAGGAGACGCACAAGAGGCGCGCTCCCCCCGGCGCCAACGCCACGCCTGAGGAGCGCGCGCGCTACGAGCTGGAGCGCAAGAAGGTGGCCAAGTACAAGGAGGACAAGCTCAAGGCGCGTCGAGACCACACGCGCATGATCCTGGAGAGCCACGCGCAGGCCAAGAGACGCGCACTGCTGGGCAAGCAGTCGGAGTTTCTGGCCAACCTCGAGTTCCGCAACACGCTGCCGGACATCCCGTTCGACACCAAGTTCGTCAAGTACCCGCACGAGCCGGAACGGTGCGACCCAGTGCAGTTGTATAGGAGAGAGAGAGAGTTACAGGCTGGCTGACAGAGTGGGTGGCTGTTGTATGTGTGAGCAGACTCATCAAGTACAAGCCCAACACGCTGGAGATGGACTACACGTACGAGATCCACGAGGAGCCCAAC
Source organism: Phytophthora sojae (assembly GCF_000149755.1). Taxonomy (NCBI): domain Eukaryota; phylum Oomycota; class Peronosporomycetes; order Peronosporales; family Peronosporaceae; genus Phytophthora; species Phytophthora sojae. The sequence goes on from NW_009258115.1 coordinate 5,692,076, forward strand.
CTCGGACTGACGATCGACCTCATCGATCCAGCCAAGTACGAAGGTAAGACGTCATAGTACGAGTTGATTGAGTGGGGTGGGGAACGTGTGTGCTGATTATTGTGGCCATTCCGGTCGTTGTTTTTCCGTCTTGTGAAGCCCCGGCGGAACCCGAACCGTTGGAGGTTGGCGACGAACAGGTGCTGATGATGAAGGAGGACCACGCCAACACCAAGGGCCGGTCCAAGGTGCGCCCGACGGTCTCCTGGTTGCGTCGTACGGAGTACATGGGCAACGATCTGTACGACTCGGTGCACAAGTTCAAGAGCGAGGCCGAGATCCAGAGCGCGCTTCGCGAAGGCACGGAAAACGCACTGGCCGAGGTGGTGTCAGTCACGTTGGAGGACCGTGCCGAAGCTTCTTTCCGCGACATCAACGACCCCAAGCTGCTCGTGCACCCACACAACAAGAAGAAAAAAATCGCCAAGGTGTGGGATGTGTTCCCCGACCAGCATCTGTCGGCCAACAAGTACGCCATTCTGGTAAGGTCTGCATGCACTGTTACTTGCTCTGTTTTGAGCTGTACTAAGCAATTGGGTACGTGTGATATGCAGTCGTACGATATTCTGCCCTCCGAAGATGTCAAGAACAAGGGAATTACAAACCGCGAGGACCGTGCTCTGCTGTGCGGAGTAAACAAGAAGATTCAAGCTGGCAACGAGCATATCCAAGGGTCCATTCTATTGCCGAATGCGTCCACTGAAGATGAGGTACGATCGTGTGTGTGTGTGTGGGGGGGGGGGGGCTGAGCTTGGTGATGACACATTTTCTCACAAATTACACGTACATTACTTTTACAGGAGAGCAACGACCGCGAAAAATTCTCGTACCTTCGAGAATATCTTATGTCTGTGGAGTCTCTGGATAGCGTACGTTGGCGAGTCGTTGGTGTTTCTTGGTTTGTGAGCCTGCTGTCTCACTCATGTCTTGTTTTGTGATGTACGCTTTGCAGCGCGAGTCACAACACGTGGTATTCATGCTGGACCCGGAGTCGAACCAATTCACGTACAGTGATGTTCTGAACCGCATTCAGCTTAGGAAGACGAAGGTATGTGCATGGTCGAGTGGGAACGTTAAGAGTTCATTGTTCTCATGATTCATTCGTTTTGCAGATGAGCGGCGAAGAGAAGCGTCGTCATGGCGCCGTTGTGCACCGCCGAGAGTACTCTGAAGGCGAGTCGGAGCGCCGTACTCAGATCTTGTTTGAATGCGGAGGAATATACGACGACCAGCTTGATGACGATGAAAGCGTGCGTGAATTTAAACGCCGACGGGCGGGAGACAAGCATACGCCACCTCCTTCAGACGACGAGGAAACAAAGGCTAGTACACCTCCACCCGAGAGCTCGACGGATAAGGTGAGCAGCCCCACCGCTGGAAAAAATGACGGCAGTGATAGCCCGGTCCCGCACAACGACGGCAGTGCCAGCCCAGTGATCAGTGACAGCGACAGCGACTAGCTTCCAGGCGGCTATCCGCCAGACAGATAGGAAGGTGTACCATCTTGCTCCGTTGGCTCGATGCACTTGTACGAGCTGATAACACAGACAACTTTTCAAAATATGCCTTGTTTGTTGCATTCAGCTATGAATCGACATAAAAACAGAGAGTCCATTCATTTATCATGGGGTTGACTGAAGCTCGGTAATTGCAGCTCATCTGCTTGAAGACGACACTATTGGTGTAACTTCAGCGCCCCTTGCGTTGGTTTTTGCATACTGCGGCAGCACCTATGATGCCGGAATCATATCCTGCACTAGCCTTCTCAATGCGCACCTACGTGGTTTAAGAGGGGAGCGTGTCAAAACACGCTTAGCAAATGGCACAACAAAGAGATGCACTGGACGTACTGGGTTGGGGAACTTGGTCCACGTGTGCTTCGCGTAGGCACGGCGAATCTGCTCAATATAGGTCTCACCGGCCTCAGCAATTCCGCCAGATAGCACAATAATCTTTACAGTGGTAAAGGGAAGTAATCCCTGTTAGTAGCGTAGAAGGTGTAAGCTCGGCCCAAATTCAAGACAAAAAATACCTCAGGATCCAGCATTCGGCAGAAGGTTACGCAGGCGAAACCCAAGTAGTCAGCAGCCTGATTCATTGGACACCAAACGGGATTAGCCAGCTGAAGTAGCTCACCAACGAGCCAAGTATCCCTTGCGTTTATGGTAGCTACGTACTTCTTCGATGAGATGCTTGCAAAGCTCGTCGCCTTCTGCAGCATGCTTAAACACGAACTCGACATTGATATCCGCTTCAGAATAATTAGCGAGACTCGAGTCCCTTCCTACGAGTTAAAACGAAAAAGGTGATGAGATGAGCTCTGCCCTCGAAAACGCGGACATACCGTGAAAATACGAACCTGCACGTAAGTGTTCTTGAACTTGCGCCATCAGCGCACCAGCGGAGCTGTATGCTTCAAGGCAGCCCCTCTGAGAACAACCACACGGTCTGCCATTCCTTTCCACGATCTATCCACCAGGAACCACAACTCAGCAGCCAGAAACGACTATAATGGCACCTCTCATATCCTTACCATGTGCCCCCCTTCAATGGCATTGCTGCCTCCTCGCACCAACTTGCCATTCGCGACGACCCCGAAGCCCACACCGGTACCGAGGGCTGCACAGCACCAATACCCAAACGTCAGCTATCCACCACCATCATCAATAAGCGCATGCAGCCGTGCCATACTGAGCATGATGAAGTCCTTGACGCCACCTTTGGCTGTGCCAACCCACTGCTCTGCCAGGACAGCAGCGTCCGCATCGTTGCACACCGTGACCTAGAGAGCAAGGCAAGACATTAGTCCACACTCCCCGCTCCACAAAATAAAACATTCAACAGGATCTACCAACCGGTCTGCCCAGGGTGTCTGTGAACAACTGCTGAAGCGGCACATCCAACCAGGACGGAAAGTTGGCGGCTGCGTGGATGACGCCGCCAGCCTCCAGTACACCGGGGCAGCACACGCCAACAGCCTCCAAGTCTCCCAATCCCAAGTGGGTCTGCAGGTGCACGACTAGTGAGAAGTCTGATAATATACTTGTTGCTACAGTACACCCACAACTCCGCACGAGCACGCACCGTCCTGAGCACTTTTTGCAGCACGGAGACGGCCAGATCCACGACGTCCTGCGGCTCGTGCCTGTCTGGGTGGTAATTCTCCTGCTCGCGAGCCACCACGACGCCTTCAGACGTTACGACGCCCACCTTGACGCCCGTGCCTCCGATGTCCACGCCCGCAAACATGACTGCTGCTGTCATTGCTGGATCCAATGCGGGGGTGCCCTGGACACACCTCGACGCCCCCGACTCGGCTGATGTACCACCGCTTGAGTTGTGTGCTCTGTCTGAACTTTTGCTTGCGTGGCAAAACCACATGGTGCTATCAAGACCCTGATTGGTTGATCCCGCCGACCAAGCGCTTCAACTGCAAGCAAGCAACTTGGGCACAACTTGTCGGCAACACAAGCACAGCAACTTCCTCGATCTCCTTCTAACCAGATCCTCACTCACAAGCTACTCTTGCACGCTGCTGCTGCTGCCTCCGCGGCGGCGCCGACGGTACGTTAGCCTGCACTTGCCTTGTTGGTGACAACATGCAAGCATCAATGAACAGGGAATGAAGTGAGAGTGGTTGGCGTACAGATTCAGGAAAGTTTTACGAGCATTTCGCGTAGACACAGCAAGTCTGCCCGAAGTTCGCGTTACCAGCTCCGGGCAACACTCCCGGAAAGCACGCTTAGAATAAGCCTGCGAATAGCAGCACCAGCTTACAGGCAAAGTCGGCAACCCGATGCACGGTCATGGTGGCACCACTAAATCATTGTAAGAATACACCGACGGCGAGTACAATACCCCGCCATTTACTTGGCCAGCGAAGCTTTTACGTAACTCGCCATCCTCTGCAGCGCGTTTGAAGATAAGAGCAGCGTTGTTCATGCCTGACTCTGGCTACACCTTGTGCAGCAAATTGTTCGGCACTGCAGTCACCAGATCTGCGACGTCCTGCAATTTGCCGCTGTGAAGGTTATACGGCTCCTGGGATTGAATCAGCGATTTTTCTTTGCCTGCTTTGATTCTCATCTGCCTCCAATGTCGAGCAGTTCCTCCCTGTTGCAGCAACATTATTGATGCCTTTTCAGGAAAAATGCTGCGGTGTGTCGTACACCAAATTCAAGTTCAATGCGCGCTCTTCGCTTCAAGACAATTGGGTGAAAATCGCACCTGCGCTGCACAGTTGAAAAGCGTCGACGGAGCTTGCAGCATGGCGTTCCTGGCGGACGACGAGATGGCGGCCTTTGAGGCCGCGCTGTCCTTCGTGGACGAGTTCGCGGGCACAAACAACGCCGTCCCAGTGCCCACGCAGCCCGCGGAAGTGCTGAACAAGCAGGAGATGGAGTGGGCGGTCAATTTCCCGGCGGCGACCAAGGGCTCGCCCAGTTCCTCGTCGTCCGTGGCCTCGCCGCCTCAGAGCGCGGCGTTTGTATCGTCCCCGGCGTCGAACCACCACACGACCACGGATGAGGATGGGTCGCCGCGTCGAGTGGAGCGCGAACAGCCCAAGCGCGCGCGAGCGCCGCGCCGTCCGACGGCCAAGAAGCTCCTGCGCAAGAGTTGGGTGACTGGCGACTCGAACCGCGCCAGGAACGAGCGACGTATCGAGGTGGCGTACCTGAGGGAGAAGGTGGCCCAGTTGGAGGCGGAGCTGGAGGGTCTGCAGCAACACAGAACGTCCGCGAAGCTCATCAAACAGGATGGGCAGAATGACGCAAGTCAGGGACAAAATGGCGCGCTCGTGCCCGCGTCGGTTGCAGAACAATCGGTGTGGAAGCCTGTGGCACAGCAGCAGCGGAAACGTCGGGAGAAGGCGGAGATCGAAAATGCACGCCTCAAACTTGTGCTGGAGAGCCAACTGAAGGCTGCCAAGAGCATGCAGATGCTACTACTCAAACGTGCGAAGAACCAGGTACATGGCCATCTTGTACTTACCATTGTTGGGCTGTCGCTGACGTGGACTCATTGCATTGGTTACTTGCTGTACAGCTTATGGAGTGCGCTAGAACAGTGACACCTGACACGACCGATTTCGCGGCAGGACGCATGGTGAATTACCATTCAGACCTCGGTGATTTTGAAGACATGCTCGTAATTCTTGAAGGAGCATACCGTGAGATGGATGCTGTCTTCTGCACAAACGGCCTTAACTCGATGGAGGTTACGTACAAGGATACTCAAGTGCGCGAGGGAGATGATGGTATTTATCTGGATGTCTTCTCGAACAAAGTGCTACCTTTCGATCTGGACACGACAGCAAAGGCAGTGTGGGATCATTTCAAGGGCGCCGACAAACACAGAGGCAAGGTGTATGAGAAGACTGCCAAGGTACAGTTCCCGTTCTAGAACTTGATTGTACCAGAATATTTCGTGTTCGCTTACGCTGTGTTTTATCTTTGCTTCAGGTCTTGGACGAATCCGACACGATTGTCGAGAATTTTGCGAAGGAGATGTATGTTGGATCAACGCACGCCATGTTCCGAGTGAAGCAAGTCCTGCGCCGCTATGTGGAGGAGGACCGCGTGGTGGTTGTGTTCATCTCGATTAAAACTCCACTGGAGGTTGTGGACGAGCCGTTTGCAGGCCTTACGCATCGCCATCAATGCTACGCCGTGGCCAAGCGATCATCTGTCCCCCCGTCACAATCTGTTGGCGAGCGCTGCCTACTCCAAATGTGCTCGCTGGTGTCACTCGAACACGGACAAGAGCAGCCAGAAAAGGACTCGCCGGTGATGGGGGCTATGACCAAGTTTATGATGGGGGCTGCTGCCAACAGCATCACGGCCAGCCAGGAGCTCATCGAGAACTCGCTTATGGACCAAGCGGTGAACCAGCCCGTTAGCTGAGTCACAGGTTGTGCTACTGCTCAACGACTGCGTAGTTTTACGAGATATGTGGTAATATCGTGCATCAACTTTATGAAGCAGTACAAGTAGTTGAAGTCATCATGTGGACCAAAATTTGGTCCGTTTGACCAAATACTATTACCATAACAAAAAATTAAAAAAACAAGTGCGCTTCAAGATGTGGATCGACATGGATGCGCCGTCCTCGCTGCAGCAGGCCGCACGGCCGCAGCGCATGCAGTGGGCGGATGCGCTGCTCGTGTGCTTCGTGGCCATCTTCCTGTGCAGCTCGTACCTCTTCTGCTTCCTGTATCGCCGCTGCTGCCTCCACAGGCGGCGATACAACGAAATGGCGCGCGTGCCGACAGCTACGATGATGGTCAGCGACATGGAGGAGCCTCTGCTGGGGGATTCAAGCTACGAAGACCAGTTGCCGACAGTCCAGCCCGTCCCTCTTGCTCGGGAATACCAGCCGTCAGCGCCGCCGTTGAGCTGGGATTCCGACCCTAGCGGGCTTGTTTGAGAACTTAAAATAATTATGCAGATAAACATGGCTTCTTGCTGACTTTGACATGCTTCACATGAATTGTTACTCATGTTTAACATCACCTCAGTCGGACGTGGTCTTGGCAGCCGCAGAAGTATCCGACTCAACTGCTGGGGACCCTTCGTCCTCCTTGGTCTCCTCTTCCTCGGAGCATAAGATCTTCTGCAGCTCGGCCGGGTTCTTCTCAGTTTCCTGCTGCTGAAGAGGTGGCAAGGCGGTGATGCTTGCCCTGATCTCGCGTTGGTGCATTGAAAAGATCTACAGCACGCATGTGCGTTAATTTAGCACCGTTAGATGTCAGCATCAACGAATCAGCGAAGCGTCGGAACAAGTTCTTTCTCACCTCGTGCAGAAGTTGAAACAGCAAGTCAACTTCGAGTCCCATGGCGATTGTTATCCCTTTCGTATGCTTTGTTGTGTCCAACCCCATCGATACAACCTGGATACCAAACGAAGTGGTTTGGGCAACGTTTACGACATCCTCGAATGGCACCACCGTCGTGCGCGCGAAAACGGGCACCATTGTCCGATAAATCAAATTGCTGCCGAAACAATAGCAAATTCACAGTTTTGGCATAACGAAAAAATCAGTTAGCTCTAAGACCCTGGGGAGATATAGCTGGGCAAGCACTTACCCATAGGTGACGTGAAGTGTGACGGGAATGCCGTTCACCATGCAAGACGCCTCGTATAGAAGCACATTGTTACTGCGGAGGAATAAGGCAAGTCAGAAGTTATATCCTGGTTTTATCAAAAAGAGCACCTTTCTGTTGCCGTCTTACCTGTCATCGGGAGCTGACGGGTTGAAGCTTGAAACTTGAGCACCATCTCTGTCAAAATAGTTAAATTAGATAGGTAAACTCTTACGACGACTAACTGAAACCGAGGGAACTTACACTTCCATGATGGCTCGAACAGCACGAACTCGCAGAGCTTGCACAGCTTCCACTCGAGCAGTCACCTGCTGCTGCTTTTCTTCAATTTTTGCTCTCAACCTTACCTCACAGTCTTCCTTACACACCCGCCAAAGGTTTTGCACCAGTTCAGAAATCATCTCTCCATAGATCTTGCCAGCTTGACTCGGTGCTTCTTTGTCGGTCGATGGTGAACTGTCAATAGGTTCTGGTTCGTGGGGAGAAGGGACCTTTTCTTCCTGGAGCGCTGTATCACTGTCACTTATTGAGATAGCATCCGCGCTGGGAGCCGCTGCGCCTGTGCCACTTTTTGCGGCTTCGCCGCTCGTAGCATCCGGTGCATCTGTAAGCTTGATTCCATACCTTTTCAAAGTCGGTTCCAGCAGCCCGATCAACAGAGCGCATGCAAATTCTTGGTCGTACGCGTACGTCTCCAAGGGGATGCATAGATCCCTCATGTTCACCTTCATTTCGCTAATAAGCCAGCAAACACTTCGTCAGTTTCAGGTCAAACAGTTTTGCCACAAGACAGACACAACACTCCACCTGCTAAACGCTCTTTTCAAGTCAGCAACATATCCTTCATCCAGCTCTGCGTTCTCAACTATCAGGTCACAACATCAGTTTAAACAAGATGCCTTCAATGAAGAAGCTACCTTATAGCAACCCACAAGCCACCAACGCACCTGAATCCATGGAGTTTTCTGGAGTGGACATGTACAAATGACTCAATGGCAGACACTGGCTAAGCAGAGTTGACTGCAGGGCCCCCAGCAGTTGGTCCAAAGCATACTTGTGCTGCTGATTGTGATCTTCTCCAACCCACAAGCTGCTTCTCCCAGTGGACATCATGCCACCGAGCAGCTTGTTCTCGTCCGACACCAGCGTGCAGATGTCCACCACACGCAGCTTCGACGGAGACACTCCGGCATGTACAAAAACATTGAGGAACGTGGCCGTATTGGCCATGCCGTGGGCCACAGATTCCTGCGTCACTTTCTTCCGGAACAGCACCGAGTTGGCGTGCTCTTCGGTCACCAAGAGGCCTTTGCCGATGCAGACAGTGGCGATCAGCTCCTTGATGACCTCCCAGGCACGGTCGGGTCGGATCTGCACCTCCAAAATGGTCCACTGGCTCGGATCTTTCTCCACTGGCAGCTTTGCCATCCACAGAGGCACTGCTCGCTTGTCTTCGGACGTCACAGCCGCGCGGATCTCTTCCGGGTCCAGGAAGTTGAAGTCCGGGTGGTCCTTCACGGCGCTCTTGTTCTCCTGCTCCATCGGGTCTGCATCCCGAGTCGTCTTGCTCATGCCGAACTCGTCCTCCTCGTTCATGGCAGCTACGGTGGCGCCCCGTTGTCAGCGATCGCTGATTGAGTCTCTTGGATGTTTCCGCTGATCTGTCGATTCGGAGCCGAAATTAGGATGATGGTGTGGGCCACGTAAATTCTTTCTTCCGCTTTACAGTTGTAGGTGGCGCAGAAAAATAAAGTGATGGCCAAGATTGAAGAGGTGACGGAGCACGGCGGCGGAGACGAGCGCTGGAAGGCGCAGCGCCTCGAGCTCAAGCTCGACGGAGAGGTATACCTGGGTGGCTATTAACCAACTTAAGGGTTGGAAACCCTTGAGTAGGTCTGTATTGGGTGCTGACAGTAGTGATGATGACGCAGATTCAGCAACTGAAGGTCGCACTGAGCGAATTGGACACGGTGAAGCCGAACAAGGTAATGCTCCCACGGATGATAATGGCACAGGTGCATCATTCTTACTCCAGCGACCTGAATTCTAGACGACGTACACCAAGAGAGCGAACGTGTTCTTCCTCGACAGGCGAGACGCCATTGTCAAGACCAAGAAAAGTAAGTTTGCGGCGCTTTGATTCAGCCTATCTGGTGGCAGCGGTTGGACTCACTCTTTTATTAACGCTGCAGACGAGCTGAAGGAGAAGGAGAAGAAGCGGCACGATGTCGGACTCGAACTGCGCAACTCGTCGAAGTAAAGTGTTCACTTCAGTCCGTTTGTTCCACTTCAACTGCAACTGCATGAAGCCGAGGTTAGCAAGGGTGCGTATCGGTTCGCTGCTACGCCATCACGACAATCGGCCCTGTGTCACTTGCCTCAACATAGAAACTCAAACGGATTCATTGGATTGTATCAAGTCCAAAATCCGAAGGCAAGGGCGCGCCAGTCCGCCACGGAATAAAGTCGTTTGAAACTGCGTAGACTTGCAATCCGAACGGGACAACAAGGGTTAGCAATCACATCCACATTTCATGAATACGAATATCGATTAAAAAAAACACTCTGCAAAGCGTTTAGAAATGTTTAACATTTCTAGGCTGCTCAACAAAAGCACGCTGCGGCACCATCGTGGTGTCATCATCTCGTGAGCAGCGTGTCGCTGGTGGAGGAGGCTCGATGGCGCAGCCGTGATTTCGCTGGCGAGCTCGCGAGAGACTTGTGCACGGTCGAAAGGAACTTGGCGTCCACGTAAGCGGTCACCAGGTCATGCACTTCTTGCGCTAGCAACTCCCGCTCCTTGCGAAGCACCTCGACCTTGTCAGCGTGGGCCGTGATGTTGAACAGGAAATACACGTTCTCCGCAATGGAACGGCTCTCCTCCAGCACACGAATGTGCGAATACAGCAACAACGGCAGCCCCACGGCAAGCGTATACGCATACGCAGAGCCCAGAAAGAACCAAGTGGCGAGAATTAGCACCAGCCAGTGTACGGGCACCAATACACTGCAGCAGGAAAACAAGAGTTAGAGGGAGGCATTGCCACCAGGAATTTATTGCAATCAGTTCACTCACGCTGCAGCGAAGATCTTAAACATGGACTTGGATTCCACGAAACCAGCAAGACTGTTCATCTTCGTTCCTGCATAACACAAAATCATGCAACGGCGCAGGAGGTCAGATTATATAGACACGACCACCCGAACCAAACCACTTACCAATAAAGTAGTAGGGGAGATTCAGCAAAAGACCGGGTGTCGCTAGCGGTAGCAGCACCAGCAGGTACAGGATTCGCCCCAGGAAAAGTTGCAACAGCGATTGCTCCTTCGGCACCGAAAGATTCACTTCCTGGTCCTTCAGGCGCAGTTTTTCGAGCTGCTCTTTGTATCGCAGGACCTTCTCGCGGATTGCGGCGATGCTTTCTTTTTGCTCCTCGTCTTTGGACTGTTTCTCCAGCATGTTGATAATGTACTGTGTCAAGCGAACCTCCTTGTTAGCGTCGATGGACCCAGGCGTGTTCAAGTACAAGCGCCGCATCATTCTCGCCGCGTGGATGGTGCTGAAGTCGGACGCGTTCAAGGTCACATCATGCATCCTCTCCTCGAGCTCATGCGTCAGGCGCTTCACCTCGCTGTGTTCATCCTGCTGGAAAGCCTCGCTTTGAACTGTGTCTGGCGTGATCACCATGGGCGGTCCAAACTCCAAGGTCATCTGGCTCCGGAAGTGGTCCTTGTTGAAGTAGTTGAGCCCCAGGGGAATGATCGGAATGGCTTGATCGTAGTGCTTGGCAAAGCCCGTCGCCACGCGCACCACTCCCGTGCGCAGCGAGAGCATCTTGGGCGCCGTGTAAGACGTTCCTTCGGGAAAGAGTACCATGACGTTGCCTTCAGCGAGCACTCGCCAGGTGTGCTCGAACATGGCCTTGTTGGCGGCTTCCAGCTGCTCAGGGGTCTTGTCCGAGTCCACGTCAGCCAGAGTAGCCTCTTTGCGTCGTGGTCGGTACACGGGCACAGCGCCAAGTTTCTTGAGGATGAAGGCGGCGATGGGGTTGCTGAAGAGCGAGCCCTTGGCCCAGACGTACGGGTTGCGGCCGTGGCTGGCCGCCTCGGTCATGACCAGGATGGCGTCCACGAGCATGTTGGGGTGGTTCGGACACAGGATAACGGGCCCCTCGCGCGGGAAGTTGTTGAGACCGTACACCACGATCTTGCGGAAGTACGTGTGGAGCAGCAGCCGCAGGAAGCGCGCCACGATCTTGTAGCTCTGCGTGAGCAGCACGAGGAGCGCCAGCGCGATCCACAGCAGAGTCGACAGCATGGCTGGCTATTACTTGGTAGTTCTTATTGTGGTGTGGTGCTTCGTCCTGAGGGCGCAGAGAGAGCGGCGGTGATGCAAGGCGGCGGGCGCGATGCCGTAAGCGCGGCGCTGAGAAATGATACTTTCTTGCTGCGCTTCACAGAAGCCACCCATGATGACGTCGCGGGCGACTCGTCATTCGCTCGTGTGGACCACTCCAACCATACCTGCCAGAACGGATCTCAATCCATTTCAGCGGGAGTTGTGTAGAATACTCCAATGTGGACAGTCGCGCCCTTTTTTCCGACAAGACGACACCTGTGCCCACGCGAAAGTCGCGCCCTCAGGTCGGACCATGCTGGCGAGCATTGCGTCCGTCGATCGCCGAAGGTCGCCGATAATGCACACGTACCTGTAGCCCAAAGTGTAGGTAGTGCTGCGCCCGTGTGCAACCAACTACCCTTCCCAGTGGGGACGGGATCAATTCAACAGCGGCAGCAAGGGCACCCGCGACGGAGCGGGGCTCGAGGCGCGACTTGTTCTTTTTTGTGAGGCCGATCACATCGTGTGCACGTGCGAGGCGGACGTTCCCTATGCTGCAGTATCGTGGGACGCGCCAGCGCTCCTGGCTCCACCAAGCTTCCGATCTCGAGCTCGGCTCGTAGACTTCGAGCAGCGCTCAACGCTCGACGCTCGACGCTCGACGAGCACATGACCCCCGGCGGCAAGTGCAAGGCGGTTGCAAGCTTGCGGCCTTCGCCTTGTAGCCGGTCGGCACAGTCTGAGCTCCGTCCTTCTCGCGCAGCAGGCCTGCAAGCCTGACAGTGCAGGATATTAGCGCTGGTTTCTGAAGCAAAGCATGCTTGCAGTTTCAAAGAGTAACGTGGGCGTCCTGCGTTGCAGAACGGTTGTTGCCTGTCTGATCTGCGAGGCTGAACTAACGCCGTGAGTGCCCTGGCCAACTTGTATCAGCGGCGCAGCTGGTGAGCCCCAGGGCCGAGCTCCGAAACCACACACGGGTCCAGGTGGTTGCAGCCTTCGGTGGCCCAGCCTGGCGTAACTCGGTCGTGGCGACGCAAACGGGCCACGGCGGATATCGCACACGGTCGCATATCGGGCGGGCACACCATCCAGCCAGAGCCCGCTATCCAGCGTCCCCACGTGCTGCAGTCGGTATTTCCAGCCCACCACCCCACGTCACTCCCCGGAGCCGACGTACACAACCCCGCGCGCTGCAGCAGCCAACTCCAGCCTGCCCTGCACGTTGTACCATATCCCCGCGCTGCGACGCCTGTCCAAACGGCGGAGAGCAAGGCGACGAAGGCCCCCCCCCCCCATCGGCGAGCAGTGCGCCATTTAACGTAGCGTAGCGCAGGGATCCGGACGAGTGCAGTAGTCGAACATGAACTTCCAGAGCGGGGTGCAGGTGTTCATCCCGGCGGCGCTCAACAGGCCAACGCACACGCTCTACAGCATCTGCATGCTGGTACAGCCCACGAACCAGGAGTGGACAGTCAACCGCCGCTACTCGCAGTTCCTGCAGCTTCGGAAGGACATCCAACACAAACTCGGCACGCGCGGCGTCTCGTGCGCGAACTGCGCCAGCTTCAACCGCGCCATCAGCAAGTTCCGCTTCCCGGGAAAGTCGCTGATGCGGACCAACTCGGTGGTGCGCCACCGCGTGTCAGCGCTCCAAGACTTCCTCAAGCTGCTCGTGGGGCGCACCTACAACGATCTCCCCAAGTGCGGCATCTGCGGCGATGAGATTAAGGACTTGATGCGGCCGTTCCTCATCCGAGGAGCACAGCCGATGAACGGGTCCATCCTGCCCAAGATCAACAAGTCGCTGTCGTTGGAGTCGTACGCCGTGGTGGAGCAGCCGGTGATGCCCGTCCCGGAACCGGCGCCGCCCATTTCGCCCTCGTTGATGGGCCGGGAGCTCTTCAGCGCCAGCAAGTCGTCGAGCAGGCCCATTTTCACTCAAAGTCAGATTTCAGGCGGCAAGTCCATCTTCTCGCGCAGTAAGGCGATGATGAGTACGCGGTCGGACGATGCGTCCACACAGCCGAACGAATCCGAAGACCCCATTATGGACTACTCGGACAGCGACGACGACGGCTACGGCAAGAAATATGATGATCAGCGCTGCTACGATGAGGGCGTACCGCTCGAAGAAGCGATGAAGCAGGTGGTGGTGCCCAAGGGAACTCGTCTCACGTGCGAAGAAGTTGTTGTCCGGCTCACATCCATGTGGGCGTCTTACGACCTGGATGAGGCGCTTTCATCCTTGCCGCCCGAACGTCTTTCGCAACAAGCCTTTTTCTCTGTCGACGATAAGGAATACGCGTTCTAGGTGTGGCGTTGATAGTGCAATTTTGCTTTCCGCCTCTTGGGGTAGCTGCTAAGCCGGCCAACAGTGCCGCATCGCCCCACAGGAAGGGCGTTGTGCAAACTAAATATGAAGCAGTCAAGTATAATATCAATGCGATCAGCATGGGTTGCCATCATCAACCTTCTTCTTTTCATCTTCTTGTGGTTACTAATCGCCAATCAAGACGAAAACAAAAGGAACGAAGAATCACTAGGTATCGTTGTCGGTTGATTCTCCATGCTCGCTTGTCGAACATGCTCCAACACAAGTTCACCATCTATAACTTCTCCGGGTCAGCGATGCCCGTAGCGACAACGGAGACGCGCAGCTTGCCATCCAGCGAGTCATCGAACGTCGAGCCGAAGATAATGTTGGCGTGAGGGTCGTCCAGTTCCCTCGTCACCCTCTCCGCAGCTTCGTCGACTTCAAACAGCGTCAGATCGGAGCCTCCAGTGATATTTACGATCATGCCCTTGGCGTCCTGCGCGTTGCGAAAGAAAGAAAGCATGAATAAGATACTCGTTAACACAAACATAATAAGAGTTACCAAACTTAAGTGGTGGAAATCAGTGTGTACCTTGATCGAAATATCTCCTAGAAGAGGGTTCGCCAACGCATCCTCAGCTGCACGCTGCGCCCTACAAGCGACCGCAAACACAAGACCAGTTAGCCTATCGTCTCACCTGCCTATAATCGTCGATAACAGCCAGACGCACCGGTTCTCTCCATCGGCCTCTCCACTTCCCATCATGGCGTTTCCCATATTTTGCATCACCTGCGGTTACAACGATCGCCATGCGAAGTTAGCAGGGATACCGCCCAACGGACAAAGACAAATTTACGTACCGACTGAACATCCGCGAAGTCGAGGTTAATGAGACCAGGCATCACCATCAAATCAGAGATATTCTTGACGCCGTCTAGGAGCACGTTGTCCGCCATCCTGCATTAAAGAAACAAGCATCGTTAGAATTACTCAGCATCGATACCTCCTCAACCAAAACCGCGCACCGGAAAGCATCCATCAACGACGTCCGCTCGTTCGACATATTGAACAAGTTTTGGTTCGGAATCACCAGCATTGTGTCCACGCTATCCTTCAGCTCAGCGAGGCCCTGTGCTGCCAGCTTCGCACGGTTGTTGCCTTCAAAGCGGAACGGCTGCAATGTGTGATAATAAATCGGGATGTTAGTGCATGATGCTAATTGAATCGCAACGCATCCCCGCTACACACCTTCGTGACGACTGCCACCGTGAGAATACCTGCGTCAAGAGCTGCCTGAGCAATGACAGGAGCTGCACCTGTGCCAGTTCCGCCGCCCATGCCTGCAGTCACAAACATCTGCACACAGATAGAGATAGTGGCGTAAGCAGCTACTTGGTCCACCACCAGCTTTACTTGAAAAGTCAACGCAACGAACCATGTTTGCACCTTGAACGCGTTCTAGAATCTCATCGATCGACGCGTCCGCTGCTTCACGGCTGGATTAACACGACGGAAAACAAAACGCTTAGTCTAACTGATACCCTTTGATAATCCAACACCCTGTGATAGCCGTAGCCCGAACACGCACCCAACTTCGGGGTTGGCGCCACACCCCAGACCTCCTGTCAGCTCAGGGGCCATCTGAACGCGGTTCTCCGTCAAGGTCGTACGCAAGTGCTGTGCATCCGTATTGCACACCAGGAACTCGACGCCCTGCAGGCCGCGCGCGATCATGTTGTTCACTGTCCATGAAAGTCCATAACTGGTTAGAGACTTTGGCCAGCTTGCAGCATTAGCCATTTCTATCGGTCTATACGAAGCTTCTTACCAGCATTTCCTCCAGCTCCGCCCACACCAACGACCACAATCTTGGGCGCGAAGGCTGACAAGTCCGTCACGGGGTGGTCCTGCGTGAGCCATAAGGGCTGCGAGGAGCTTACGGCCGGCGGCACAAGCTTCTTCTCCACTACTGGAGGCGCCACCGCGCTCACATCGGTTGGCGACACAGGCTCTGCCTCCTCCTCCACCTTGAGCGCGTCGTTTTCGTCCTTTTGAGCCTTCTTGAAGCCCTATCAATCCATTGACGCGCAAACATTCGAGCTCAGAGCCTACAACACGGCGCTTTCCACAGAGACAGCGCGCAAATTACCATGCGCAACGCAGCGGCAGCCGCGTCGGTAGCTTCGGTGGAGAAGGCGAGGCGCTGGGTGGCAGCCTGGTTGCTGTGGCGCACGCGCAGCAGCGCCGTCACCGCTGCCTTCATCATCGAATCGGAACTGGATCGCCACAAATGAAGTATGATTTTCTATTGTGAATTTCACGTTTCGGGGGGAAATTTATGTAGCCATGTCTTGTTCCTGCCTGCGCAGCTCGTCCACGTTAGCCTTGATGTAAAGCAGCACCTCCGCCTCGGTCAGGTCCAACTGCACGCCGTAGTTTCGTCCTACAAAGGTGCTGAAGGTGTCCACGTCTGAGCACAGCAGTCGACCCGTGTCGGTCCAGATGGCGACGTCGCTGATCACGAGGTTTGACGAAGTGGGCAAGTTGAAGCTGTTTCGAGCCACATGCAATGTTTGTTATCCAATCCTCTCATCGACGACAATAGCTTGTGCGGGTCTTACCCGTGCAACCTCATCAGCTCAGCAGCGTCGTTGGGCCAGCGGTCGGTCCTTGATGGGCGTTTGGTTACCTGGCAATCGGGCAAAACCGCGGCCAGGATGTCTGCAAAAGCGAACCGGGTTAACAGATTGAAGCGGGTAGTGCAAGGAGAGACTATCGTACCAAGTAGGCGGTCGCAGATAGCGTACTCCTCGCTGCTCACGCGCCCAGCCAGTGTGTAGTGAACCATGCTCAAAAAGAAGACAACTGGCAACCCGGAAGCACACAACGAAAGCAACTGCGCTCAGAATAGTTTATACTGGGAACACCCGACGAATGAGGGGGTGGACAGCTCCCAACGGATTAATTGGACGCGTAAGCGTAACCTGGCGCAACCTTCGTGCTACACCAGCCAGAAGGATGTCGACCGAGCAGGTTCAACGGCAACTTTCAGCAAGGCAGACTGAGGCAGGAAATGCACGTCAACAGACCCATGTACCAGCTTCAGAAAGTGAACTGCGGCACGCGCGATATTCATGGGTGTGGCCCTCGCAGGGGCCACAGTTCTCCCTTATCATGGCAATTAACACCGGTACCATCACCAGCGTTTTATACCACTGGTGTTCCCAGCCAAGTCGAAGACGACCTAGTGGTATTCTTACATGATCGCTCTACTGTTGCGCGTTGGCATTCCCGTTGGCGTTCTCTCTTCGCTTCTTGGCTTCGGCGCCAACGCGCTTAAACTTCTTGCTCTCCGTTTTGGTTTGGCCACGATACTTATGTTTATCCCAGCGTGACATTTGCAAGGAGTCACGGCAACCAGTCCCGCCTTCCCAATGGCGAGAGGCTGTCTTCTTCGCTGCAACATCATTGCCACAGGAGCACACTTTCACTGAGCTCGACTGTTCTTTCGAGCATAACCCGCATATCATCCGGCTTGCAAACTTCCCCAGGTTGGCTTCGGGGCAGTCGCTCGAATCGTGGCATACGTCGCACGGGAACGCTTTGCCGCAGCATTGGAACCGAAACCATCGCAACGAATGCTTGTAGTGATCGCACGCTCCATTACGCGGAAGCGGCTGGCCCAGCACGAACGTTTCCGTCGGTTCCTTGGCTCCTTTCTTGCTGCCCCTCGCCGCCTTGACTGCGGAACGATCGGGTGAGTTGCTTCGCCTACTGCTTAATCCTTCTAGCTGGCCTGCCACGAAGCGCTTTGCCATAACAGCGAGCTTGATGTGGCAAGAAAAGCAGGCTTGTTCAGACCGCTGCCTCGGCGCAACTCTCTCCAGCAATGCTTCGCATCCGCAATCTAGGCAAGTGGCCAGCATGTCGGATGGGAGCACATCAACAATGGAGCAGTTCTCGGTATCCACGTAGGCAAGCACATTGCTCTGCGAGTGAGCGAATACGGGCCTCATGAGAATGTGGTGGAGCACGCTGCATCGAGGGCACCACTTCTGGATCGCTGGGGAGTCCAAGCTGAGGGTAGTGTCAAACTTGAGGGGGCAGTTGTCGCACTCAATCTGGCAAACAAGTCGATGGGCGACAAGCGTTCCAACCTCATGCAGAAACAGATCGTCGAGGCAAATTTGAGTACCCTTGACGTCAGGTTCAGTCTCAACCGCCACGCGCTTCTCTGGGGGAGTGATCTTCAAGTTTTGGACATACCCTTCGTTTTTGTCTGCATCAGTTGCGTTCTTCTCTTCTTGCACCTGTTCTTGCTTTTGTTCAATCTTTGCTGCGGCAGCAGTAGTGGGATCCACACCACGCTTGACGAGCTCGCATAGCATCTTAAACCGGTCAATACACTCATTCAGAGAGCGGCCTTCCACTTCGCTGGCTATACTCGTCCAGCGCTCCTTCTTGTCCATTGACGCCGGGTATTTCTTCAGGGCCAGATCAAGTGCACGCTGTTGTGCTTCGGACCACTCGCTGCTATCGTCGCCTTTAGGAACGACATGTTCAACACTGGATTCCTCAGTTGCGGTGACCTCTGCCGTCGTATCCGATACAATCTCCAATGCTGCTACCGCAGTTTTAGTTGGAACACCCAACTGCGCCACAACAGCACGCCGCGGGGGATCGGATTCCTTTTTAGCACCCTTGACATCATGTGAGAACTTGCATTTGTCTCCATCACGGCACTTGTGCTGTGCGAAAAACTTGCATTTTCGGACACGGGTTTTCATTTTCTTCTTCCGTTCCGCAGCTGGTGTTGCTGTGTCCGACGATTCAGGCGGTTGGGCTGGGTCGGCTTCCCTAACAACCGAGGTGTCATGCGCATCTGGTGCATCCAACGCTTCGTCACCACCCCCTTTCTTCAGCTTTTCTTGCTTCTTCACGTGCGAGAACTTGCAGTTTTCGCCGTCTCGGCAGGTGCCTCTGGCGAAGAAGCGGCACGGTCGTTGGCCGCGTCGCCTTTTTGGTTTCTTCTCAACCGTGGTCGGGGTCTCCTCGTCAGCGGCAAGTGTCGCCAGTGCATCGCCATCAGTGTTCGTATCTGCTGGAGATGCTCGCTCCTTTTCCTCTTTGATCTCGAATGGTTCAATAATCCTCCAGAAGTTGTTATCCACCCACGTCAGCAGCTTCCGCAGCGAGAAACCTCCGCACAGTTGTCTCGCGCGAGCGCTCACTGCAGCATTCAGCGCTTCCACCTGCTCGCTCGACAGTCGGCTGCTCCACTGAGCAAAATCCACCCGAGCAACCTCCGCCGGGTACTTTCCAGGCAGGGTCATCACCAGCTCCACTTGGCCTTTCAGTCGCGCAGGAAGCTCCGGATCCGACAGACTCAAGAAGAGCCGCACGAGCTTGTCTTGCGTAGCAGCGTCCTCACTCGCCAGCTGCAGGTGGTAGCGGCGCTCCAGCGCCATCCACTCCTTCTTGGCGGCGTCCGTCTCGCTCGCCAGCGCCTCCTGCCAGCTCGAGTCTGCCATCGTTCTTTGAAAAGGCAAGTTGGAAAATGACAAGAACGTCAAACAACGAAGCTCAGTGATTGGTGGGTTGCTGCGGAGAATTTCGCCGGAGCGACCGTTCCCAGAATATTCGATCAGGAGCTCACTATCCGAGCAAAAGCCAACGGTGCAATGGCCATGTGGAGCGTGCGTCTGCGCGGGCCTGGCGGCAAGCAAGTGGTGCTCAAAATCGACCCGGACGCGACCTTCAAGACCTTCTCCGGTTCGTAGTCTCAGTGATCCATCTACTCGCTGCTTGTATCTGACCGCCAAACGCTTTTGCAGAGCTTACGGCCGAGGAATTGGGTCTGAAAGCTACGGATTCGCCCACCTGTACGTTCCTGCCACTAACTGCACAACGCAGTGATAACTCTGATTCGCCCCAATATTTTGCAACGTAATTGCAGTTCGCAGAGGGTTCCCGCCCCGCGCGGTGGAGGCGGACGGCTCTGCGCTCGTCAAGTACGTGTTCGAGGCCAATGACACTGTGGTGGTCGACACGAACTCGGGTGCGGCAGCTCCGGTGCAGGCTGCTGCACCCACCACCAAGAAAGCTCCTGCGAGACCGAAGCGAGCTGCGGCAAAGAAACCAGCCGCGAAGGCCCCGAGAGGGGGCGTGCATACGCTTAACCCGCCGGCCACCACCACGAAGAAGAAGGCGCCGCCAAAACGGAAAATCACAGGCAACGGGCGCCAACTGGGCAGCTCGCTGGAGAGTAAGCCGCCAGAGGCTGCAGATGGAATTGAAGCTGGTGACGAGGAGCAGGAGCCACAGCGTAAATACCGCCGCAGTCGCGCGATCAACCTCACTTCCAAGGAGGACGTCGAGATCAGCCTGGTGAATGCCGTGAGCGGTCAATCTAAAGGCCGGGCAGCGAAGTTCTTCCGTGCGGCGACAAAGAATGCAGTGGAGCATCAATATGAGCTGACACTGGCCACTGCTCGACTAAATGCGGCGCTTTCGCACAATTACGAGATTGAAGAGCAATCGACTACCCGGCGCGCTGACGGTAGTGCTGCTAAACTTCGCGTGCGCTTCAAGGAGACGCCACGCAAGTGGAAGGAGGAGACAGTTGATCTACTGAAAACTGACGAGCTGCAGGCCATTTTGAAATATGTATTGCTGTCTGGTGGCGAGACCGGGCGTGAAATGCTCAAGCCTTTTAACATGGCCCAGGTATCCACGAGGGTCTTCTGGAGTATCGCGCGCTTGTACGATGGAGATGTGGCTGCTGGTTTGGCAGACCTTGTGCCCGATGAAGACTGGTCGTTTTTGGACACTCGAACAAGGTAAGCTTGCTTATCGCACGAATACTTGGAAATCCGTATTAACGTATTGTGTGATGCGGCGTGATGGGGCTTCCCATAGGGTGATGTCTGAAAAAGCTATGGAAGCAAAGGTGCGTTTTCGCTCGTTTTTATTCATCACTCTAGCCTGTTACATTGCCTAATGGTAATCTGTGTGCTGTACAGGCAAATGAGGAACAGTACAAGCTGTGGAAACAGGGAGGTGCTGGAGGCAGTCGTACATCACCTCGGCGCGCAGAGAGTAAGCCGGAGCCGAAGACAACAAAACGCTCTGCCGCCAAGGAGAAGAAACCTGAAGTTATTCACGTGGACTTGAGCGAAGAAGAAGCAGTCGAGCCAAATTATGCTGAGCCAAAACGTGAACCAGTAAGCCAGACTCCTGCTCTATCAGCCAAAGAAGCGACCCCCAAAACTCTGCGCACTGCAGCAGCGCAGGCTGCACTAGCTCGGTTCGACCGAAGTTCGCAGACGAGTGCTGTTGTATCCGCTTTTCTCAAGGATGATAGGCATCCCGCGCAGACTACGGCAATTTCGACCACAGTCGACGGCGTGGAAACGGAGTCGGAAGAGGAACTCGAAGAAGCCACAACGGTTTACTGTGATACTTGCAAGAAAGCGCGCATTCTTTCGGCAGAAGAAGCCAGTCATGCCGAGCTTGATAAGGATCCTTGGACTTGCGCCAACTTGGGAAAGACTGGACGAAGTGGTGGATGCGATGCTATCGATGACGAAGTCGCCCAGATCACAGGCGCTCCGATTGCCCAATGGCTGCAAAAGGCTAGCATTAACACTCGGCAGGAGCTGGCGGACGCCTCCATTGGGTCCACGATGCATGCTTTGGTGAACCCGCTGGACCCCTCCGCCCCGACAATGCAAGCTAAGCTTGAAAAGCTGATCGATGAGGTGAGTGAACTAATAATGCGTTGACAAGTGACGATTTGGCTAATCGTGTTTATTGTTCCTAGGCACGTCTCGATGAAGTGAACGACTGGATGTTGGAACTTGTTGGTGATGTCGAAGGGGTGCAGTGTCTCGAGGTTCAGAAGCTTGGCACACCTGCCGATCTGATAGCAACCCCCAGCGACTTGATCCTGGAGGCTGCTGGCAAGACTGCCCCTGTTTCTCTCGATACTGTCAGCGTCTGGCAAGCGCGTGCGCAACGTTTGGTGAACAAGCATCCATGGCTGGCGGAATGGCGCACGCTGTAAGCAAGACATCGGTCTCGAGTGCTGGTAATTGAAAACGAAATGAAGTTTATTTTTCTTTTCGCCCTCAGGTTTTCTGTCTTCTACACATTGCAGGAGGCAGCAAACAGCACATGCACGGCTCGAATGGGGCTGCCACTCGCCCTCATGGTGACCCCACCTATCGGCAATCCAGGACAACATCTTCATCTTCGCCGCTTTGGGTCGCCGTCACTTCCTCCTATTTCTTCTTCGCGTCTCACTGCCATCTGATGACTGGAGCCTTGAAATGCTAACTTGATGACTACTTAGTCGATCTTAATGGAGCTGTAGATCGTGCGAGTGAACCAGAGGCAAGCGAAGTAGCCAATGGTTCCCGTCAGGAAGAAAAACGTGACCGAGATCAGGAACATGTAACCGAAGTACAGAATGCCCGAAACAAACGCCGTGATGTTCAGCTTCGTGAAGAAGTACAGGAACGAGTACAGGAACAGGTACACAGCCGCGGAGCCCGAGGTGAGGAACGAACGCCACCACCAACGGTAGTCCTCTGCGCACAGCTGAAAGTAGCACATCACGACAGTCACCTCGGCGCAAGTAGCCACCAAGATCAGCAGCACGATGAACAGGAAGCCGAACACGTAGTAGATCTGGTGCAACCACAGCGCCGACATAATGAAGAACAGCTCAATGAACACGGCGCCGAAAGGCAGAATGCCGCCCACCAGGATGCTGAAAGGCGAGGAAAGGTACCACACTTGCTCCGGGATCTGACGGGCAATCTGGTTCGTGCGCACAGGCTGCTCAATTGCAGCGGCCTTGAATCCAAAGTAGCTGCCGAGGAACACGAGTGGCACCGAAATACCGAACCACAGCACCAGAAGCGCAAAAAGAGTGCCGAAAGGAACAGCCTGCGACGACGACTTGCCCCACAGCACGAGGTTCAGCAGGAAGAAAACCGCGAACAGCAGACCCGGGTACAGCACGGCCGTGAGAATCGTGTTCTTCTTCCAGTCCTTGCCGTTGAACATCTTGTACGTGCGCGAGGAGTGGTAGCCAGCAAAGCTTCCCATGAACACGAAAAGCAGCAGCAGCGTCGTCAGCAGCGAACCACGGTTGGCCGGAGACAGCAGACCCAGCAGCGCAATAACCATCGTAGACGCGCTCATGCAGCACACCTGGACACCGGTGCCCACAACCACCGAGAACAGCATAGGCGAGAGCTGAGGCGGGCGGAACACATCACCGTGAACAAGCTTCCAGCCAGACTCCTCCTGCGCCTCCTCCGTTGTCTGCACCTCGTTGTACCGGGCGATATCGCGATGCAGCGTGCGCAGCATAATCATAGCGATCATACCCGTCAGGAACAGCACGATCATGAGCGAGTTGATGATGGAAAACCAGTGGATCTGGTCGTTCGAGCTCTTGCTGCTGATAATACGGTCCCAACGCTCCTCCCAGACGATGTCCGACTTGACGAACTGCACGTCGTACGTGTAGAGCACGGTAGTCTCGCCCTCCGGGTTCAGGTACTGGTAGTTACCCTGCGACACCTCCTCAATGTTGACGAACTTGCCGCATGTGTCCGAGTCGAGCTCCTGGCCGGCCATGGGCTCGTTCTCGTACCTGTGCTTGATGGAGGTGGGCACGACTTCGAAGCCGACGACGCGCCACTTGGGCACGTCGCCGTCCTCCTCGGCGTACGGGTCCGCGTTGACCGAGATGATGATGCGCACGTGGTTGTACAGCAGGTACTTGCCGTCCTCGTCCACCTCGCCCACGGGGAAGCCGCGCTTGAAAGATCCGGCCTGCTGCGAGTCCGTCGGGTCGCGGTACAGCACGGGCAGGTTGTCCACCACCCACTGCACGTAGTACTCGTCCTTGATCATGTCGATGAAGGACTGCGACTGCTCGGACGTGTACGTCATGGGCTTGCACAGCACCTGGCAGATGGCGTCCTTCTCCATCTGCATGTTGTACAGCGAGTCCATGATGGCGTCGCCGGCCATGATTTCGCCCAGGTTCTCCTGCTGCTCGTTGGTGGCCGTGGGCTTGCAGAACGGCAGGTAGTAGTACTCGTACGGCACCAGCGTCTTGGTGGACGTGATCTTGTTCACGTTGAGGCGCACGGTCTCACCCGCGGCCCACGACTCGGGCGCCACGCCCGGCACGTAGAAGGCCGCGCTGGCCTCCTGCACCGCCAGCAGCGCGGCCAGCGCCGTCGCCGCCACGCACTTCATCCACATCGTAGCTCGGATTGGGAGGGGAGAGGAAGGGAAGGGGGGAGGGGGGAGGTGGTCAATTATCTGCCGCTCCGCTGTTTGTTCGCCGCTGGCTTCTTCGCGGTTTCGTGGGCGGATGAGGGAGTGCGCTGGAGTTGAGCTGCCACGAAGCCGTCGCAAGAAGGCATACCCCTGAAAACCAATAGCTGAACGGAAGGCAGGGTCTGCGAAACAGCATAAGATAGTGGGAGAGCTGCCATCGCACCTTTTTCGGCCAATGACGGCGTGTTAAGCGACGGTATTAGACAAAAACAGTGAATCAGCAAGTGCCACCTAGCTCATGTGCACCACACCAATCATCACGGACGAAACCCTCTCATTTCCGTTATCTACTGGACCCCTCCTCCACGGAGTTACCGCAAAAGGCGAAGAAGGCAGCCCCTCCTGCTGCAGTTGAAGCTGCTGCACCAGTCCGCCACTGCCGCGACCGCGCTCTCAAGAGGCCTGCGCGCAGAATCGATCTTTCTAGCCTGCTGAGAAAAGAGACGGGTCGGCCCGAATTCCGGCCGCGAGACCCACCCAACCCGCCGCGCTGCTTCCTTCAGCCTGGCGCACACTGCCGCAATTAGCCTGCGGTCATCCTCGCTCTGATTGGATCTACCGTTCGCTCGCTCGCTGTCTATTGTTATCGGTCTGCTGGCTGTGCTAAGAAGGCTCTGACCTCGCAGTCGCGAAAACCAGCGCCAACTGACGGAAAAGACCCCAAGCGTGACGACACTGCTTCCTTCCGGCACAACCTCTACAACCCCAGAAGCTATGGAGGTGGCGGTGGTCTCAGAAGCCGTCGTGTCCGAGGCGTTGCACCAGCTCTACAGCCCGCTGAGCTCGCCGCGGGTGCGTCGTCGTGCTGACTCACTGCTGCAGCAGTTCCAGCGCTCGCCCGAGGCTGCGCAGACCGCGCTGGGCGTGCTGCAGGCGCCTATTGTTGACACGGGGAACGCCGAGCACAATGCGTTGCTGCGAGCCAAGCGCGCGTTTGCTGCGTCGACGATCTACTTCACGGTGGCCTCGTACATTCGCAAGTACAAGATGGACGACCCGGCCAACTGGACACCGGAAGATCGTGCTCAGCACGAGGTGCTGGTGAAGGACTTCGGGCAGATGGCTCAAGATGTGTGGAATGTGCTGACGGGGCCGAACGGAACCCACGAGGAACTGAACGTGCAAACCCACTTGGCGCTGACGATCGCTGTCATCCTGCTGCGCTTCCACGAGCCGCAGGGCGACAGCACAGTCGTCGGAGCAGTGGAGTGGCTCGTGCAGAACCAGCAGCACCCGGTGAGTGACAACGTGACGGCTGCGCTAACTAATTTTGCAGTGCTGCTGACGCTGAAGGTCATCCCAGAGGAGGTTGACAACAAGCGAGTCAAGTTTACAAAGGTGAAACGTGCTCAATGCGAAGACATGGTTCAACAGTGTGCCGCACACGTGGTCCGGAGTGTGCTGCCGTCGATCGCTACAGCTATTGATGCGAGTGAAGACCAAGTGCAGTTGCGGGGCCTGTTGTTGCAAGCTTTTGCGAGCTGGGTGGAGCATGGAACGGTATTGCCAGCAGTTATTATCGAATGCGGGATGCTGGATCGCGCGTTCCGTGAGTCGTTGGTTCCAGCTGCTTCGGTGTATGCCCTGCAGGTTGTACGCGAAGTTGTTCGCGCCTGTCGCCATGATGAGCACGTGCAGCTCATGGAAATGGTGATGCACAACTTTGTGATGCTAGGAAAGCACCTCCAGGAGCGCATGGCTGCGTCAGCGAAAAGTATGGACTTTTGTCTTGCTGACTGCGCGAGAGCGATATCGGAGTGCGGACAAGCGTTCATCGTCTATTTTGTTGACTACACGCTCGACATGCGTCCCGGGTCTCTCGTTTACGAATTTTTGGACACTATTCTCTACTTCACGTCGTTGAACAACCTGGACATCTCGAACGAGACGATGGAGTTTTGGATTAATTTCCGCACGTACATATCTGGAAAGCACGAGCAACGCATGTACGTGTTTGAAACGTTCATCTCGCGGTTGCTGGTCATCCTGATAGAGCGAACGCAGTATCCCGAGGGTTTTGAAGCCTTTCCAGAAGCAGCGAAGGAGCTTTTCTTCCTGTACCGAAGCGAAGTGCGCAATGTGTTCCGAGCCCTTGCCACTGTCACGGTCGCTAGTGAGGACAAGTTCATTGTAGATGCTATTCATGCGATCTTCCAACAGTACGAAGCCGCCGAGTCGGGAGCGCCTTTGCCGCCGGATGTACGTATCCTCTTGAAATGTTTTCTGTGTAGGTAGTATGTTGTGTAGCGAACTAACTAATTTATTGTGTTTTTCCGCAGTGGTGGCGACGCACGGAAGTGTATGTGCACGCATTAAGCGCGCTGTCAAAATCGATTCGTGAAGAAGACACGTCGCTCGTTCCAAGGCTGTTCGAATGTTTGTCGCGAAAAGAGCCCTCGCACCGCGCGCTCTCGCGCACAGTCACCATCTTCCTTGGTGTAGCCGGTCATTGGTTTGCCCGCCATCCAAAGTACTTGGGGACATACGCTTTCCAAATTGTGTCGAATGGCTTCGAGCTCTCCGAGGACGGTTCTGGTATCCCTTTTAGTCAACATGGTCTAGAAGATCACGTGGGTGCTGTTGCCCTCCGCAAACTGACGCTTCGCTGTGGCTCGCACTTCTTCAATCCGCTGTGGATGGACGCACTGGTGAACCTGTACCGCTCGAACCGCGCTGCAGTAGGGGGACCGTCGCCGCCATGCTTGACGGGGAATAGCGCGAAGCTTATTGTCGACTCGATCTGCCATGTTCTCACGACGGTGTCGTACAAGGATGCACTTCCTGTAGTGGAGGAGCTTGGAACGATCATGTTCTCGGACCTTGCTTCGCGCTACAGCCAACTAAATCCTGACGACGAAGGCTCCATCGAGTTCCTGTGCGAAATGTTCAACCATCTCCTCGTGTTGGCCACACGGATTCCTCTCCAGATGGACCAAGAGGTCCCGCATCCAGTGCTGTGCGTGTTGCAGAAGCAGTGGGAGGTGTTGGCGACCATTTTGAGCGTGTACGGCTGCTGCGAGGAGGTCATTGAACCATTTTGTGCGCTGCTAGTAGGTGTTTTTGAATCATTGCGATCTCAAGCTTTGGAACTGGCATCCGCAATCATGCCAGTATTGCTGGAACAATTCTCGCGGAGCCATGACGGTAGCTATCTAAGCGTGATCAAAAGTATCATCGGGTGTGCTGGTGATGACGAGGCTACAGCAGTGAGCTTAACGCGCGTGATGGTGATTGTCAGCGAAAGCTCCATGAGCAAAATTGCGGCAGACGGCAGTGTTGATGAGCACCCTGGATTGACGGCCGCGTTGTTTTCTCTGGTGGCCACGTGCGGCACGCACCACCCGTCAATTCTAGTACAGTCGAATCAGTTGGAGGGTGTGCTGGCATTAGCGCTACACGCTTTCAAGTCGCAGAACCCCGAAGTTGGAGCCGCAACACTCGACTTTCTGCTCGAGTTGGGGTCGCTCTACGGTCAAATCCTGCGCACCCCGGAAGCTTTACTGCAGGGACCCGAGTTTGCCGGGAAACTCCTACTTCACCAGCAGATCCAAACGCTGTTCTTCGAGAAGGACGTGCAATACCACGTCCTCTTCGCACTCTTCAACGCCGCTGCAGGGGGCATGTCGCCGAACTTGATGGACAAGATCGCGGAGGTCGTTCGGTCATGCTGGGTGTACTTTGGCCGGCAGAGAAGTGAAGAGCTGATCCATCGGCTCCTATCCGACAGCAACTTTTTGGGGTCGCAGGTCAGCGAGCGTGCTCGAGCCGAGTTCCTTAATTACATCTCCACACCGACTTGTGTGGAAAACTCGCGCAAGTTTAAGCGTGTGCTAAACGCGTTTTGCGACCACTTCAAGCGCAACCTTACGGTTAGTGTGAACGGGGATGCAATGCCGTTGTAATCGGCGATGCCAATATCGAGACCAGCGCGAACAAAATGCATCGGGTGGTAAAAGCATAACGCGAGCACGCGAGCAGATATTTTTTAGGGATACGATGCAAAAAACTATCTCCTCTTCACGCTTGACCTTGCCAGCTGATCGTATCTACTGAAACGGGTTGCCAACGTCTTTCCACGTCGTTGTGTTGTTCTCCGTGGTGGCAGTGATCAAATGTCCACTCGAAGGGCGAGCAGCGTAAGGGGCGTCAGACCACTCCAAAATCTTCTCGCCAATGTCCTCCGCCTGTGCATTAAACACAAGCATCCGTGTGACTTCAAACACTAAAAAAAATACGCACGCATCTCTGGTTACCTTGGTCCAGGTAGAGAAGTCCGCATCGGCCATGAACTTGCGGTTCATCGGCGTATCGATCGTCAGCGGAAGCACGCCCAGCACGGACGAATCGTCCGGAAGCTCAGACCTGCACATGTTAACCGAAAAATTATCATTAGCGTGCCATAAGTCCACCAACACTGCAACACTTGATGATCATACACAGCGCTGGCGATCAGATGGTGGGTGGCCGCCTTGCTTGCTCCGTACGACACCATGCCAGGCGTAGCCTTGAGAGCAGCGGTCGCTCCCGTCAGCACTAGCAGGCCACCGGGTACCAGCAAATGGCTGGCCAAGTACGTTGCTACAGAGTCGCAAAGGTCTGTTAGAAACCGCGCAAACCACTTGAATGCCCTGCGTCCAACCTACCCAGGAAGGCCGACTCCAAGTTCTTGGTGTGCATGTCGCTCAAGTTCAGAAGAGAGTCCGCGTCGCGGATGCTGCCGCCAGCCCAGCCGCCAGCAGTGCACACGACGGTGTTCATCTTGCCATTCCTGCCCACTTTAAGTAAGTGTCGAGTACTACAATAGAGTGGCTGCACGTGAGAGGGTGAACGGACCTGCTGGAGATCTCCTGCAGCGTTTGCTCCGCCTGCTTGAGCGAGTTGCTTACAGGCAGCAGCACGTTGTTCTCGGCGTCCTCGTTGGCCGAGAATCCCACGGACGTGACGCCCCAAGACGCACGGGCGAAGTGTTTCACCACACCGCGGCCTAGCGCACCGGCGCCGCCAACAACGAGCAGCTTCTTGGACATTTGAGTTTCTAATCCGCTTTGACAATGCGGAGCCACAGGCGCGTTTAACACCTCAAAAGATAACGTAAAATCTCGTACTCTCTTGGTGTCATTCTGGGGGTAAATACTTTTGCGCTGTACATCGTGCGTCTGATCTCCGGTTTCGTCTAAACTTTTCCGGTGCAGCAAGGACAATTTAACACTTCAAATTTACGGTTATCAACGTGTCTGAATAGGAGCTGCCTTCAAACCGGCACACTAACGACGTATACATGTAGTCTATGAGAATTTCTCCGAGTGGAAGTCAAAAATCGTGCCGTTGGGGTCCGAGGACGAATACCTCTTGCACGTGTTGTCGAGAATCTCCTCGAGGGCGTGGGGGCCGCAGTAGAACACACCGACTTCCTCGCCAGGGTGGTTGGCCTTGGCCTCGGAGAAGACCTTGTCCCAGTCCGGGCGGCCGAAATGGGTCAGCTGCTTGGTGCTGAGACCCGACACGAAATCCTTGCCAGTCTGCTCGTGCACGAACTCCTGGAACATCTTGAGCTGCGAGGTGTTCTCGCTTCCCTTCAAGGTACTCAAGTACTGGTGCGTCTCGATCACATTGTCGCGGTCCATTTCGGCGATCTGGTTCATCGTTTCTTCAAACCAGCTCAGCGATTCCTGTCCGCGGGTCACCCAGTGGAAGTAGAGCTTCTGGATCTTGAACGAGCCTGGGTGGCGAACGTGACTGCAATTCGGGCAGCGGTTGGCCTCCCACAGGTGAACGACATCCTTCAGAATCGAAGCGAACGGAGTAACACCGATACCACCGCCGACGCAGATGACCGTCTTGTAGCGGTGGTAGTCTTGGGTTGGGGCACCGACAGGGCCATCGAGGTGGATATCCGGGTACAGCACCTTACGCTCATGGCAATCAGCGATCACCCGAGCCAAAGCTTGCGTCCAGTCACCGCACACACGAATGTGAACGCTGATGTAGTTGTCGCCGGGGGCCGACGAAATCGTGAACGGGTGCCACTCATGAGACGAGATGAGCGGGCAGTTGACGAACATGTACATGCCCGGGCGGTACACGAAACGACGAGGCTTCTCCATGAACAGCGCGACCGTGCCGTCCAGCTCCATGGCCTCCATGATGCGCACAGGTGCAGCAAACATCTTGGCGTAGCGGAATCGACGCTCGATCAAGTAGATCAAGAACGGAGGCGTGATCCAGATGTAGGAAGAGCTGCGAGCGAGCCACGAGCAGGCACCGTGAAAGCATAACACGAGGAGGAACGGTCCGAAGAGCATGTGCGAGTACCAGAAGACGTTGAACTTGCCCTGGCGGAACTTGGGGATGGCAGCAAGCGGGAACGAGATGCACGTGATCACCAGAAGAATCACACCCGTCCACACTGGAAGTGACTGCAACATCGTTATGAACGGAGGGCGTTCGCCGTTCACGAAGGAAGACACGTGACGGGTCACGAAGATCGAGCGCTTGATCTCTTCCGGGGTGGCAACCAGGTACAGGTAGATCTCGTTGAAGACGTGGGCGATCGTGTGAATGAGGCCAGCGGTCAGGAGAACGCTACCCGCAATCTTGTGGAACGCGATGCTGTCGTCGAACGGGATGTAGCGCCAAAGGATGCGGCTGCGCTTCATCACCTGCGTGATGGAGCGACACATGGGCAGCAGCACGAACACGCAGTTGACCATGGCAACTTGGGCGTTTGCACGGGCGATGCGAAGTCCCCAACCGATAGCGGGGTCAACGTCGTAAGAGAACCACTTGACCCAGAAGGCGATGTTGTTGAGAATGGCGTAGAACAAAAGCCACCAGATACGCAGCTTGTTGGCGCTGTACCAGGCGCCGAACTTGCTCTTGGGGCGGATAGGCGCCGTGTAAACGGGTGCTGACTTGCGGAGGTTGTACGAGTCGTTGATGTACGGGGCGAACACCGTCTTGAACTGTTCGTACGTCATGGACTCATTCTTTACTTGGGCCTTGCGGAACATGAGCTTGGCCACCGTCTTGAAGTCCGTGCCAACCACGTCTAGGTGAGCGGCGGAGAAGTTTGACTCGAGAAGCTGGACGATCTGGTCTTCGATCACGTAGCCCGAGTTGTCCGGGTCGAGTGTTTCAAAGATGAAGCGGAGTTTCTCCTCGCCATCCACATTGAGGTCCATAACGGCGTCGATTAGGATGGCGTTACCGTCGATCGCTCCATTGCCCGTGGCGTATCCATCGAAATCGTCGCCATTCAGTTCGAAGGTCTGCGAAAACGTCTCGCGCTCGATGTACCCGCCCTTGCTGGTGATGCTGCTCATAACATCGCGGAGTGCGTGCAGCTTCTCCATGGGGGTGTACGACGGGTCGTTGGCGTGCATCGCATGCTCATCCATGCTCATTGCGACGGTGTACTTCTGCTCGAAGTTGCAGTCGCCCAAGACCGGCACCGACACGACGTCGGAGCCGGGCTGCGGGCCGTACCGGGATCCAGCGAATGAGGACAGATTGGACGCGCGCGCTAGACTCTGGCGCACCATGGAGGCGCCCAGCATGGCCTGGACGTTGGGTCGGCGGCGGGGGCCGCGGCTGCTCTTGCAGTTGGCGCTCATCTTGGGCGGGCCGCACCCGATGATGTGTGTGTTCGTGGCGCTCGGGTTAATGAACTGGCTGCTATCCATGAAGTTGGATTTGGCGGTGCTCCGGAACGAGGAGACCATGCTCGGGTGGCTGCTGCCGATGGACGGGTGTCCGAACGACGGCGGGGGCGGGGGCGGAGGCGGTCCTGGCACGCGCTTGTCCTTCATGCTGCCCCTCTTGCTGTTGGACCTGCCATTGGACCTGCCGTTAACTCTGCTATTGCTCCTGCTGCCTGACCTGCTATTGGAAGACTTGCTGTTGGGCTTGTGCTGGAACTGGCGGGCGTGCGGCGAGGGCGTGGAGATGTCGACGAACGGCTGCAGGTTCTGGCCGGGCGTGATCTTGAGCTCGTCGGCTGGCTGGCGCGCGGCAGCGCCGCCCTCCACCTGGCCGCGGTTCTGGCGGTCCATTAGCGTCCGCCGAGGCGCCTCGTGTCCTTGCAAAGGCGGCGAAGAATGCGAAGTGGCCGACCGGCAGTCAAGCGGTCACGACGGTAGAAGTCCTCGCACGCGCAACAACGGACCCTGACGCTAGAGCGCTAGGTTTAGAAACACGCACAGCACCTGTGGGCCGGGAAAACAGGCAGGTGGCACTGCCGACGGCCTTGCAATCGCGAAATGGTGAAGTGGCCGCCGAGGCGGCGTATCAAGGGCCTTGATTCAAGGCATCCCGGCCCGCTGGCGCTTCCACCTGGTCGGCGCGCAGCCCCGGCCATGCGCGCGAGTGACACGTCAGTAAAGTTCAGGCCCACCGAACTGTGACATCTTGATTCTTGTATGGGTAGACCGTTCTATGCGCCGTTTGGTCCGACTCTTGCAGCCAAGCCGAGGATACTTTTCGGATGGTGCCGCCACCAGCTGGCAAAACGGCACAAGCGCGTTGCACTTTCCTGGTGACGGAGGCGCAGAGGTCAAGTCGCCGCTCTGCTCTCTGTTGCCACATTCACATCTTGACAGCTTCGGGCCGCCAGCCACTGGCCTCGAACTTGTTTGCTGGCGAGATGGAGCTTTAACATGAAGCTGCGGCCGCACGCTCGACCGAACGCAACGCTATTTCACTGCGTGCCGGCAGCGATGTCGACAGATTTGAATACGGTGAACCAGATATATCTCGGTTGTGTGGCCGTGGAATCGATGCCAGATCTTGCCATTCCGATGGTGTAGCCATTCGAGTAATTCACCGCTAAAATGCCAACGTAACCGACTGCAAAGTGCAGTGGAGGCATCCGATTTCCTTGTTTCAATGTGGCTCGCATTTTCATCCTTCATCACGAACGACTACCGTTGCTGCGAGCCTCTCCACCAGTGAACCAGCAATGCTGGTCCAGCATTTGTGCTCCCGCCGGGATCAGCTTGAGGTCTCGCGTGTCTCTATGGGGACTTCTGGTCTGCCAGGAACGACAATTTGTCGTCGACATGGCGATTTTCCTGTTAGCTTACTTACACGGTGGTAACAATCAACTGTAGCCACCAAAACATTGCAACCATTCCCAAATTGTTTTGAAAACCGTCCGTAGTGGAAAGTCTTGCAATCACGAAAAAGCAAGACTTAGTCGCCGCCTCGAAATATGGACGGTTGCCCCAGCCAGCAGCGAAACGGGGATAATTAGCGAAGGCATTGCAAGCGTTGTGCCTCGTTACACCACGGCCGTTGGCAAACCACGACGCCAAGTTGGTCCAGCCCGAGATGCTCCGTGTGATCTGTTTGCCCGCACATTTCGGCGGCCTTCGGGACAGCCTCGAATGGATTCGCGCCGGCAGCTCCATACGTACATTGTAAGACATGGCTAGCGGCTCGCGCGAGGAATCGTTGAAGTCAATTTGCATTTGACGTCCCTATGATCCCGTCCGGCGTGACTACGGTGCTGCGCTGCTACAGCAGACTTCAACATTTCGCGCATCAAATTGCATGCTCGTCAGTGCGGCGCTCTCTGCTGTGCAAATGAACCTTTTCATCGAGCGCGATGTGCGCTACCGGAGAGGAGTGGCGATCCTGTAAGGTTGTTGCCAGCACTCACGTCCTACAGGTGTACGCACGGTGAAAAACATGTTTCTCAAGAAGCCCCGACCTTGAGACCAGCCAATTCCCAATTGCGTTGTGTTGTGTTGCCACACCCTATTAATAGTGTGTGTGCACACCTATAATACAAGTCTGTATTTCAGGGCGCTTAAACACTTGGACTTGTATGGAAAAAAAATCCCCCCGAATGTCAAAAGGGGAAGGGTTAGAAGCACTTTTTGTACTTTGTTTAGTCCGCCCATATTTTAGTCCATCCATATTTTAGTCCACCTACTTTAAGGCGCCATCAGCACTTCGGCCAAATGCACCGCCGCGCAGTCGCCAAGGTGTCGTCGACTGGCGATGGTGCCCTCCTGACGCACCCCATGGGTGGTCGATTGCTGCTCCTGTTGCTCGCCGCCCTGGCCTGCCTCAGCTGCGTAGGTGCGACTGGCGACGGCACCCGCACAGCTGTGCGTCTCGTAACCATCCACCCGCACAACGTCAGCGCCTTCACAGAGGGACTCGTCTTCGACGACGGCGCACTCATCGAGTCCACGGGACTCAACGGCGCGTCCTTCATCCGCAAGTACAGACTGTCGGACCTCAATCCCGAGTTCTTCCGGGCGGGGACCACGCAGAGCGTGCCGTACTTGCAGGAGTTCCGCTTCGACGATGCCATCTTCGGCGAGGGCGTGACTGTGCTGGGCGACAAGCTGTTCGCGCTGACCTACAAGGCTGAGCAGGTGCTGGTGCTGTCTCGACGCGACTTCCAGCTGATCGGTCAGTTCCCCCTCTCAACTTCCACCAAGGAGGGCTGGGGACTCACCACGGATGGTGAGTTCCTCATCGCCAGTGACGGTTCCGCCAAGGTGCTCTTCTTCGACCCGCACAATGACTTCAAGCTGCACCACAGCATCACCGTTCGCAAAGACGGCGTGCCGGTCACAAATGTGAACGAACTCGAGTTCGTAGAGGGAGAACTGCTCGCCAATGTGTGGTTTGAGGACCACATTCTGCGTATTGACATCGAGACAGGAGACGTGCTGGAGCAGATCGACCTGGACTGGATCCCCAACATGGTGGCCAACATTCATACCAAGGCCATGAAGAGGTCACCCATAATTAAGGATGCAGTGATGAATGGGATTGCCTACGACCCGGTGAGCCGTCACGTGTTTGTGACCGGCAAGCTCTGGGACTCCATGTTTGAGCTCGAGCTCTCGTACCTGAAATCCCGCGAACGATCATTTGCCCCTTGAACTCGTCGAAACTTCGCCACAAGTACCGACCGGCATCAGCGTAGTACTACTCTGACGAAAGTTAACGATTTCACACAGGCAGCATAAAAAACTTAGAGCAAAGATACATGCATTCGGCAAACAGCACTATGTAAGATACGACAATATCGGCTACATCAAGACATGAATATGCCCGCTTTCGATCAGCAGGAACTCTGGCGTTGGTTCATCCGACGTCTACGCAAACTTTTCCGAATGGAAGTCGAAAACGGTGCCGTCGGCCTTGGAGGACGTGTACTTCTTGCACACATTGGCCAGAACTTCCTCCAGCTCGTGGGGTCCACAGCAGAACACACCCACTTCCTCACCAGGGTGCTTGGCACTAGCATCCGAGAAGACCCTCTCCCAGTCTGGTCGGCCAAAGTGCGTGAGCTGCTTGGTATCCATTCCAGACACGAAATCCTTGCCCGTTTGTTCATGAACGAACTCCTGGAACATCTTGAGCTGCGAGGTGTTTTCTTCTCCACCGAGCACGACGGTACTCAGGTACTGGTGCGTCTCGATCACATTGTCACGGTCCATTTGAGCTATTTGCTTCATGGTGCCCTCGAACCAGCTCAGTGATTCCTGACCGCGAGTCACCCAGTGGAAGTACAGCTTCTGGATCTGGAACGAGCTCGGGTGTCGAACGTGGTTGCAGTTCAGGCAGCGATTGTCCTCCCAGAGGTGAACAACATCCTTCAGAATGGAGGCGAACGGGGTAACTCCAATGCCGCCACCGATGCAAATGACAGTCTTGTAGCGGTGGTAGTCTTGGGTTGGAGCACCAACAGGACCGTCGAGGTACACATCAGGGTACTGCAGGTTGCACGCGTGGCAGTCCGCAATGACACGAGCCATTGCATCAGTCCAGTCACCACACACACGAATGTGGATGCTGATGTAGTTGTCACCGGGGGCTGACGAAATTGTGAACGGGTGCCATTCATGGGACGAAATCTGGGGACAGTTGATGTACAGGTACATGCCAGGTCTGTAGACAAACCGTCGGGGCTTCTCGATAAACAGCGCAACGGTGCTGTCCAGCTCCATCGCCTCCATGATACGTACAGGCGCTGCGAACATCTTGGCGTAGCGGAATCGACGCTCGATCAAGTACATCAAGAACGGAGGCGTGATCCAAATGTACGCCGAGCAGCGAGCGAGCCATGATGTGGCTCCATGGAAGGCCAGCACAACCAGGAACGGCCCGAAGAGCATGTGCGAGTACCAAAAGAGGTTGAACTTGCCCTGCCGGAACTTGGGGATCGCAGCGAGCGGGAACGAGATGCACGTGATCACCAAAAGAATCACACCCGTCCACACTGGAAGTGCTTGCAGCATTGTCGTGAAAGGAGGACGCTCACCATTCACGAACGTTGAAACGTGGCGGGTGACGAAGATTGACCGCTTGACCTCGTCTGGGGTGGCGATCAGGTACAGGTAGATCTCGTTGAAGACGTGGGCGATCGTGTGAATGAGGCCAGCAATCAAGAGAACGCTACCGGAGATCTTGTGGAAAGCGATGTGGTCGTCGAACGGAATGATGCGCCACAAAAACTTGCTGCGCTTCATCACCTGCGTAATGGATCGGCACATGGGGAGCAACACGAACACGCAGTTGAGCATAGCGACCTGCGCGTTGGCGCGGGCGATGCGCAGACCCCAACCAATGGCCGGATCGACCTCGTACATGAACCACTTGACCCAGAAAGCGATGTTGTTCACAATAAAGTAGAACAGGAGCCACCAGATGCGGAGCTTGTTGTCGCTGTACCATTGACCAAACTTGCTCTTGGGGCGAATAGGTGCCGAGTAAACCGGCTTGGCCTCCTCGAGGTGGTACGAGTCCGTCACGTACGGCTCAAACACGTTGCAAAACTGCTCGAAAGTCATCGCGTCGTTTTGAACTCGAGCTTTGCGGAACATGAGCTTCGCCACCGTCTGGAATTTCATGCCCACCACGTCGATCCTCGCACTGGAGAAGTTCGACTCCAGCAACTGAACGATCTGATCTTCGACCACATAACCCGTGTTGTCGGGGTCCAGCGTGTCGAAAATGAAGCGCAGCTTCTGCTCGGCGTTCACTCCAAGCTTCATCACGGCGTCGATCAAAATGGCATTGCCGTCGATCGTACCGTTGCTGGTAGCATAGCCATCGAAATCGTTGCCGTCCACCTCAAAGGCATGCGAAAAGGTCTCGCGCTCGATGTAGCCATCCTTGTCGGTGATGTTTCCCATCGCGTCACGGAGTGCTTCAAGCTTCTCCATGGGCGTGTAGGCCTTCTCATCCATACTCATGGCCACATTGTACTTCTGCTCGAAGTTGCAGTCACCCGGGATCGGCACGGTCACGACGTCGCTTCCGGGAGGTGGGCCGTACATGTCGTCCTTGGGTGCAGGTGGAGCGACACGGCATTTCATTCGTGGCCCAGTCGAAGTCATGGACACACTCGACGCTGACAACGTCAAGCTTTGACGAACCATGTTGGAGCGCATCATAGCGTCCACATTGGCGCGGCGACGATGCGATCTGCGATTGTTGCCGCTGCCTCTGCAGTTGCCTACCGCGGGGGTCGTGGTCGAGTTCATCGACATGAACTTGCTGCTGTCCATAAAGTTCGCAGTTGCCGGCTTTCGGAGCGGCGGGTTCTGGTTCATGTTGACCATCGTGGACATCATTGGCGTCGACTTGTCACCGAAGCGAGGAGCATTGGGCGACGGCGTCGACACGTCAATGAGGGCCTGCGTCTTGGCCGGAGTGATCTTGAGGTCGTTCTTAGGCTTACCACGCCCAGGTTCTTTTCTCGAGCGGTCCATAGCTGTTGTCGCCAATGCACACCTAAGTACCCTTGGAGTTGGACTGCAAAAAGCAAAGTGGAGAACTCGAGCTGGGCTGTTGAGGCTCGCACTTGACACTTTCGTGTCGCCGTCCCAGCGGTGTTTGCCGAAGGGAGCCGCGATGGTGGGCTACAAGTTCTGTATGTAATTCGAACAACTAGAAACGCGCGCTACGACTATCCTCCAAGCAAATAAGGATCTGGCCGGAGAAGAACTCAAGGTCCGGGAATCCGGCCTCTACCATCGCTTTACACGGACACGCTCGCCGCCTCGGGCGCTCACTTGTGTACTGCGAGGAGATCGGGAACTCGCCGCAGCATAATGACGAGAAGGCACAACACAGCAAGCTCGCTCGCCACTGCCAAGCTTTTTTCGGTGCTAATCCGTTCAACGCGGTTACTTTGCAGCCAACAACGCAGTACGGTTGATACATGTGTTGCATTCATTGACCGCACCACGATTGATGGTGACAAGAACAATGAGCAGCAAGGCAGTGCCCTCTCGACGACACAAACTGGTATGATACCTGTACGATCCAGTCAAGCAGCAAAGTCTGCTCCGCCTCGTTGAGGAAGTTGGGATTATTATGTATCAAGAGCTGCACCGCAATTTACTGCACCAGCAGATTGGCCTTGTCCCTGCTGATTAATCCGTGCATCGCTACATCCTCCGCGAGTTAAATGCCAGAAACGCGCAAGGATCAGGATCAGCATTTCGGGCTGTTCTTGCCTTTCCTCGAGCACAGCCGAAGATGCCCATATAAAGATGTCCGAGCGCGTTTCTAGTTTCGGTGTCGTCGAGCGTCTTAGCTCACCTTGAGCGGGTTATCCTCGGTAAAGGTGCCTGCGCTCGTCGGCGCTACATTTTGCTATCGATTTGTAGCTCCCTCCAGCCCACAACATGATGTAGTGCAGCCACCTGGTCCCCGATTATTACTCGTGTGATACGACTACAGCTGGAGCAACGGCAACCGACCAGTGTATCCTGGACCATTTCGGTGTGCTCGACAAGCGAGCATGCAAGCAGTGCTTGCATACACGTACTCGCATTGGTCACCAATTTGATACCCGCAAAGTGTGGCAAAGTGCAGTCAGCTTATGGGACCCTATCGACTCGGTTTTAAGCTCACGGAGATTGCACTCGAATACCTGCACACTTGTTTCGCCACTTTTGCGGGGAAAGGTGTTCGGCTGAGCCAAGTGTTTTTTTGTTGTTGTTTAACTTCCACTTTCCATTGGCACCCCAAAAGGACAAGCAACCGTTCTGCCTCAACGTTGAATATACAAGTTGCCAAGTGGCAGAACTCACTATATCTTCTTTGTTCAGCTGGTAGTTAAAACATCGCTAAGTTCATCCTGCTACGTGTACGCGGCACGATGGTGGTGAGCACAATCTTAGCTTTAAAGTTACGCACGCGCACTCACCTTTAGAGGACTGCGGCTTCTTGGGCGGTTTGATAATCGTTTACCTTGGGGTAACCAGAATCCAACGCTTGGTTCACGTAGTGGATAACGATACGTCCCATCAGGCAGTCGCCGACTACTAACCTCTGAATGGCTTCCTGGCGACGGGTAACTTTCCGCACAGGATGACACACCAGGATCAAACCCGACCTGTTCGTTGCTACATATGAAGCTTTGCTCTTCGTCGCCCTCTTCTTCCTCGTCTTCTTGCAGCGTGAGCTCGTGAATTGTAAGCGCCTGCTCTTCAAGACGTTTTTTCAACTTCTGTCGCTCCAGCTGCAAGGTTTTAATCTCGCGCAAAAGTTCGCCTTCGTTCGTCGTAGTCCTTTCATCTCGGGTTCTGGCCTTCAATCGTGTCACCTCCTCTCGGAGGACGTCACATTCCTGGCGCAAGGCAGCTATGAGGCTGGTGTACTCGGCGGGCGAGGTAAAATTGTCTCCTGCAGCTATGGATGAGTCCGAGAAGGTGGACGAGTCGACGTGAACATCATTCAATGAGAGCTTTGGCACGTAGGTGCCACTGGCTTTTGCTTGCAGCAAGTCATCTATTGTATGAGCCTGTTCCTGCAGGGATATCGACAGCCTAACGTGAGTTCCGGTTGACGTTTCTTTCTCGTACATGAAAGCTTACCTCGATCAAAAGGTTGGCACTCAATTGTGCCTCGACAATTTCGTTCCAGTGCTTCGACTTTTCCTGTTTAAGCAGCTCATACTGTGCCAGGAATTCTTCGTATCGCTGCGTTAGCTGCTCATGATCTTGGGCAATGGATTGTTTATCTGCCTCAAGATTGCGAATTTGTTCAGTCAAAGTTTCACGCTGGAGAGGCCACAACGAGCATCGTAAGTGCATAAAATATTGCCTCAGCCGAAGATTGCAGTCAACACACCTCTTCCAGATGAGCGGCTTCTAGCTCCTGAAGCTTCTTGCTCTGATCTGCTGTCTTCATACACGCAAATGCAATTAATTACCAACCGA
Source organism: Phytophthora sojae (assembly GCF_000149755.1). NCBI lineage: Eukaryota > Oomycota > Peronosporomycetes > Peronosporales > Peronosporaceae > Phytophthora > Phytophthora sojae. Next base: position 5,732,436 of record NW_009258115.1, read on the forward strand.
CCTACCCTCGGTTGAATTCAGACAACTACTTACCACAGCAGTCAAGCTCGTTAAATTCTCAACCAAGTCTTGCATCGTCTTCTTAGTCCCTTCGATTTGTTGGGTCTCCTCGTCTCTCTTACCATTTATTTCCCGCAGCTTGGTTTGAGTTTCTTTCAGCATACTTGACAGCCTTTGTTCCGTTTCCTGAAGGTCTTGGTGTTGAGCAGTCACCGTCTTGTATTTTCCCCGCAGTACTTCATTTTCCTCAACAGCAGTTTGCAGTTGCTTGCATGTATCCAAGTACTTCGAGTTTACTTCTTGAAAGCGGTCCCAGCGCTCCAGCTCCAAGTTTTTCGTTACTTCAAGCCGCGTTTGCTCTCGGGCCGCATCAAGCTTTAGCTTCTCGTCCTGCTGCTTCTGTTCTGGGGTTTTTAAACACTGTGGACACGTGGCGCTGATCTTCTTGTGCTTCTTCTCAATCTCCCAGCATTCCTGTTCCTTGGCTTTTATTGCTTGCTCGTGTCGCACCTTCACTTGCTTCATGGCTTGGTAGATTTGCTCATTCTGCTGCTCAATGCATGTTCGCGAGCGGAACAAGCCGTTATAGTCTTCTTGCAGCATCATCAGTTGTTCTTTTGAATGCTGATGGTTACGCAACACTTCTCGCCACTTGTCCTTCATATGCCTTATCATCAGAGAGTGTTCGGCTTTGAGTTCGCTCTTCCCGTGCAGTGCCTCTTGTAGCGCGGTCGACAAATCTGCTACTTTTCGTTTGTACATTGTCACCTCTCCTCCCATTTTTTCCTTCAACTGGAAACTGGAGCGCTCTCGATAGCGTGCGTCTTGCAACTCCTTGTCAACCAGCTGCAGCCGAGTCTTGCACTTTTGCAGTTCATCCGCCATGGGTCGGTGTACGTTTTGCCACTCTTTCCGCTCGCTTTCCAGTTTACATCTTAATTGCTCCACTCTCGCACGCAGTGCTTGGCGCTCTTCTTGAGTAGCGCGTACGTTCGCCGCTGCCTCCTTTTTCACCAGCTCCACCGTCTCGTCGTGCTTTTTCTCTAGCGTCCGCAGTTTCTCGTTTAGGCGGCTCAGCTTCGTTTGGTCCTCTTGTCGCTGGTCCAGTGCTGTCTCGAGCAGTGAGCTCGTGTGTGTGAATTGCTCTTGGAACTTCGTCCGTTCGGCTTCTAAGGCTGCCATAGCCGTTTGTAGTGTAGCAATCTCGCGCTTGAGCTGAATCGTGTGCGCGCTGGCAGCGGCGGCTGCGCGGGCGGCTGTCTGGTCCTTCTTAACTAGCTGTTGCCGCAACGTCTCGAGGTCGCGTAGGAACGATTTGCGCTCCTGCAGGTTGGAAATACAACATCAGCACATTGGCACCTTGCTGATAGATACAGTTTTCGTCTACAGCTTCAACATCCTGAGACGAGGCAGAGACTGGGTACCTTGTCGAAGCACCGCTGTGCGTCCTTCAAGGACAGCGTGGAGGCCGCGATCATGGCTTCCTTCGCCATGCTCAACGGATGGGGTGGCACTTAGCACCCTGCCAGCACTCACAGCGTGAAGGAGGCCACAAGCGACGCTAATCCTGGCTCGAAAAGCGCACGAACTCTATTCGACAGTTTTGGTTGGTTTTAAAACGGTGAGTGGTGTGGTGTGGTGCACACGACGTTTGAAGTACGTTTTGGTAAGAGCGTGTTCGCTACGCAGCTGGAGACAGGGAGTTGGTGCATCTCCATCTCCAGCTTGTTCGCTGCAACAGAGCGCATCTGGGTAAAATTAGCCAATCACAGTGCGACTCGCTCTCCTTCTCCTTACTTTGCTGTTTTTCGTCGGCCGGGAACACTGTGCCCGAGACACCGGACGCGTGGCAAGATGGACCAAGCTGCCGATGACGCTCCGAGAGCTGCGCCTCCGTTCAGTGGCGACCTCGTGCTGGCTGCTGCCAGTTTGGACATACCTGCCTCTGATGTTGCTCTTGCCCAGACTGTGTATGCGACACCGGCCACTACTCAAACGGAGCTGGATGCCCGCACTTCCTCGCTGGCGCTGCCGCATTCAGAGACACCCAGCCAGCGTTTTGCGCTCGGAGTTGTAGCTGCGTCAGCCCGCAACCAAGACTCACATCGCCGCGTTGGGAATCAGAAGAAGAAGGCCAATACTGGTGAAACGTCTATCGCTACGAAGCAACCCTCCTTTGCGTGGACGACTGCAGCAGCTGATGCCCTGCTGCGGGCTCGTTTTGACACGGCTGCAACTTTCTTCTCAAAGCTATGCTGCCGTACTTTGGCAGCAGCAAACAGAACACCTTGATCTCGTAGTAAACCAGCAATACGTAGGAAAGTTGGCTTGGTGCAGCGAAGATTGTCTTCAAACCAACTTGCATACGCGGCTGACTGTAGCATGGGCTCAAAGTGCAGTGAGGTCACGGTACGAATCTGTTCCTTAGGGCCTTGCGGCGCGTCGTCGGATTCTCCTGATAGGAGGACTGCAACCTGTGCGACAGCTGAGCATGTAGCAACCAGTACAGCTTCCTCTTCGTTCATTGTGTGTGCGGCTGAACTGCCTCAATCTCCAGCTACTTTCTCCTTCTCCAGCTCCCAGAGCTGGAGAAGGAGACGGGGTAATTCTCCAGTTGTCACGTTGTGAACTATACTATTTTGACCAATCAAAAGACAAGAAATAGAGTTGATGAGAGGTCATCTCCATCTCCAGCTACCTAGCGAACACGCTCTAAGATTTGCGGCGGTATCCGTCGACACTTGGCAAACGTTTAGCGGATCCCAAACAGATCAAATGGGTCTGAGGTTGCGCCAGCTCCAAGTGCTGCACCGCCACGGTGACCGTACCCCGCTGCATAACGTCTTCCGAGGAAGCGTCAATGCGCGCTCCGAGGAGGAGGAAGTGCTGCTGTGGAATCGCCAGCTGCCGACAGCGACGCAACTGGCCCAGTTTCGCTCCAAGTTCAGTGTTCAAATGGACGGTGACGTCCAAGCCTCCTTCCAGCAGCGGCCGTTTGGGTACTTGACGACGCGAGGTATCGAGCAGATGACGAGGCGTGGAGACCGATTGGTGAGGGGCAATACAAATGTTGAGCATGGGCTTGGCAACAGTTCTAGGGGGACTAATGAAATCGTGTGCGTGGTCCTGTGATGTGATAGCGAGAGTTTTGTCAGCAAGAGGACCTAAGCCTCGATGAAGTGGAGCCTGAGCTGGTGCAGATCTTCAGTAACTCCTACACGCGCACTCAATTGAGTGTGCAGGCGTTGCTTAGTGGCATGCTGCGTGATCAACCTCAGTTAAGCCCTCCGGTGAGCGTGCTTCCTCCGGAGAAAGACATCATCAACAGTGAGTGCTTTTTCAGTGCGAGATCGAATGAGTTGGTACTTGCTGATTGAAGGGTTGATGTTGGTGGCATGATATTGTTGCACTCAGCGTACGGGATTTTTCCGGAGATCATGGAGTTGAAAGCGGATCTGGAGCGAGACAACGCGGAGTTTGCGGCGCGCGAACACGACATGGCCCCCGTCAAGCAAGAACTGATGAGACTGCTCCCAGCCATCGACTCGAAGCAGATCCCTTTTTCCTGGCTAACCGCAGCCGACTATTTCGTTTGTCGTCGGGCTCACCAGACCCCGTATATTCCGGGAACTGAAGTCCATGGTGATGCCACTGAAAGGCACCTTGGATTCCGTTTCCACCAGGTACGGGATACATTCGAAATGTAGTCACAACCAGCTTGTGCAGCTCTGACCCTCTAACTGTTGTGTCTGAAGTTTTACTCTCATCGGACGATTTTGAAGCTGGTTGCCGGTCGCCTAATGCACAACGTACTCCGTGAGGTGGGTTGAATTTGCCTAGGTGTATGAAATACTGAGCGTGCTTTTTTAACCTGTAACTGTTGTGGCGATTCAGATGCAAAAAGCTCTCTGGGATCACAGCGAGTGCAAGAAGATTGTGATTTACAGCGGCCACGATGTGTCGCTGCTATCAGTCCTCCGAACCATGGACGCAGAAATCGCAAACGACATTGACTGGTGGCCCGAGTACTCCTCAGCCCTTGCGCTGGAGTTGCTGGAAGACGGGAACGGGAAATTTTTCGTTCGTGTTCGGCTGAACGGCGAGATCCTTGCTATAGGCGATGGGCCCAACGGTCTTTGCCCCTCTGACCGGTTCCGTGACATGGTGTTGGATCACATCGGAAGCCATTCTGACTAAGCTTTCGCTATCTATTTGACATCTGTGACCAATGATCAAAATCACTGCTGTAGAGCAACACACACGGCAAGAACTGATGCAAAAATAGGCATTTTGTTTAGAGCAAAACTAAGCCAAAAGCTCCGCCACTTGCAGTGCGCGCTTGTAACGTCGACGAGCAAGCTTGATACTGAGCATTTTCTCCTTCTCATCAGCTGCGGCGTCTTCTTCATCCTTTGATGGAACTCCAGCATCGATGACTTCTTGCGCCGATTCCATCACTCGCTGCAAATAGAAAACACACACACAGAGCTCAGCTTCCTACAGGAATTCTACCAGTATCCAACGCATCTGTTAGGCAGTACTCACCGTGCGAGCGGCACCCTGGATACCGTTCAGGTATTCGAGCACGATAGCAAACATAGCCTTGGGCACGACGTCCGCCTCGTACATCCACTGCAGGATCCACTGCTGTTTGATTTTCTGCATTGCCAAATGCAACCACAATGACAGCAATGACAGCAATGACACAAATGTCAGCGGCTGCAAACTCCACCCTACTGCCATGGTGCACTGCGGATCCCGACCCACCTTAAACTTCCACGGCAGTTCGTCATCGGCCTTGGTCTCGTCGCGCTTCTGCCACTGCTCCAGGTAGTACTTGGCCTGCTGGATCATCTCCGGAGAGCGGTCCGACTTGCCGCCGCCCTCCTTCACCTCCTCGGCGTCCTTCTTCTTGGCTGCACGCGCGCGTTTCTTGGGCACGACCTTGTCTCCATTGTCGTCGAACTTGACGTGGGTCTTGGCCGTCTCCTTCTTGTTCTTGGCGGCTTTCAGCTTGCCGCGCTGCTTCTTGGACGGCTTGGCGGCGCCCATGCTTGTCGGATAAATGACCGCGTCTGCCAACCAAATTCTAGCGACGTGTGGGAATGGCGTGGTGTACATCAAATTTGAGACAGTCAACGATTGGCGGAATCTTGAGTCTAAGACATGTGATTGGCGGATATATCTGCATGCCGGTTCGAAAAAACCCGCGGAAAATCGTAACGGCTGTATCTAGCACGCGCCAAAAATCGTCAATGAGCTCGCCACTGTAGACGCGCCAGTTCTCTTCTTGCGAGCGAACGGACAGTCCTCAGCTCCCGTCCCTTTTGTCACTGCAATTGCTCGTGGACGCCCGCAGCTCGCCAGTAGAGTCTCCGCGTTGGTCGTGTCCTCCTCTATAGAAATGTGCGTCAATCGCAAGCGACCGCGCCGTGAGCAGCTACGCAGTCCGCCTCCGACGACTCAGCACCTGCAAGCCGACGATGATCAGTTGAAGCGCGTTAGGACGGCGTCCCCCACGTCTGTAGACCGCGTGGAAGTAGCAGATAACCAGGCACAGGAGAACGAGGAGCTCGCAACGGCTGCGCATCGTGATGAAATGGTGGCTGCTATTTTGACGATCACGTCGGCGCTGGGATTATCAAGGGAGACGTTGCACTTGTGTGTGGGCCTACTGGATCGATACATGGAGCAACTGGTCGTTGAGGCGGTGAAACTGGAAGCCCTGAGCATCTCGTAAGAACCATTTCGCTGCGAAATATTTGGGGACCAGAAGCTAACTCGTTTGGCTTCCTGTTGGTGAAACTACAGATGCTTGTGGATTGCAGTGAAGTTCGTCGAGACTCCGACGACTATTTTCGACAAGAGCATCAAGGAGATTCTCCAGCGACGGAGACACTCCAGTAACGTAAGTTGCATGAAAAGTGGGCTGTTGTGTTTGAGTAGCGCGCCAATGAACTTATCATTGTGTTGGTTCATGCTTGTTTGTTCACAGTGGACGTGGAATGAGATTCTTGAGCTCGAGCTGAAGATCTTGCACATCCTGGACTTCCGAATCATGACTCCTACCATACTCGACGTTCTGCAAAGGAAGCTCTACGCGCTTCAAGAAAACAACCAAGGAGACGACACGGATGCTCTTTCATTCGAGCAGTGCCAGCTAGCTCTGTACTTCGCTGATTTACTGCTTCTCAAGGCGAGGTCCAACCAGTTTTTGAAAGAGCTTCTCGTGGACGCTATCTGGTTCGTGGTGTCGGGGAACCAGATTGCCGACGTGAAGCCGCCGCTGCTGGAGCCTGTCGTGCTGCTCTACCTAGCGCACCGTGACAACATCAACCCAAACCACGCAGTGTTTAAGCCGTGGTTCGCGCTGCGCTGCCGCTACGGCACTTTCCTGCCTTCCCCGTGGAAGGTGCCCTACGATCCGTCCTGTGTATGCCGTGTTTGCGAGCACGTCAAGGACGAGCTGGCATCGTGAGCCCAGGATTGCCGCTAAGCTACTCATTCAGATCGATGTAAACCCTACTGTAGACCTAACGGTAACGTATTCGCAAAACAATAGATGTACCATACCAACCTGAGATCGCAAATGACATGATGCCCGGTAAAAGACACGAAAACGAGCTGCCATTGACCCAAAGGCGATTCCATCTCCTGGCTGCGGCTGCACCTATTGCCATTTCTAATCTAACACTGGTGCAAACTGGCAGGGGGAATCTTGTAGTTACATAACCGCTTACAGGAAGTGCGTCTTGCGCAGGTCCTGGTACTTCTTGTAGCCAGCGGCCACAATGCCGGCGACAATGAACAGAATGATAAAGAACGGGGTCTTCCAGCTACTGGACTTGGCTGCCGTTTCCTTCACGGTCTCTTCAAGCTGGGTCTCCACCTGGTCGCGAATGGCGTTCACGGTGGTGTGCACACGCTCGACCACCTTTCCATTGGCCCAAGCCTCGAGCTCGGCAATACGCTTTTCGTCCTCGACACCCTGCTGCTTCAGCTTCTGGATCGTGTTTTCGGTAGACTCCTTCAGCGCCGTAAACTGGTACTCGAAATCCTCGAGCAACTGAGCATACTTCCGCTTGACCAACTTCATCTTGTCGTCGTTGTTGCCCTTGCTCAGGGTAGCCTCGAGGTTCTTGTCCACGGCATTTCGCTGCTTCTCATCTGCCTGGGCTGCGAGCGAGTCGATGACATCACTGTACACCACAAACACATCGTCACCTTAGAAAACTAAAAAGTAAAAAAAAAAACAGATTGGCAAACGTACTCGTAGACGTTGAGCGCGATAACGTCGTGGTTGTCAGCCAGGCCACCAGTAGAGGCCGAGATGCCAACGTACGCGTCGTTCATCCAGTCGTCGCCGATGGTCAGACGCTGGCTGTAGCACTTGACCCAGTTGCCCGAGGCATCGGCGTCAATAAGGATCGTGAACTGCTGGTCCGCCTGCGTGTACGTCAGCTTGGCGCGCGACATGTTGAGCGACGGGCTGAAGGCCGCGTTCTTCTCGTGGTAGCGAATGCCCGGAGCCATGCAGCCGACCTTGTCCATGTCGTTGAGGTGGTCGAGCGTCTTGGTGCCGTCGTTCTCAAAGAACGTCACGTCCTGGTGACCGCCGCTGTGCTCCTGGTTTACGAACGTGTCGAACACGACGCCGACGCCCTTGAACTCTCCAATGAAGCCGTGGTTGTCGCCCTGCACATACTGGCTGGTCGTGAGCCAGAGCGCCAGACCGTCGCCGAACCAGGTCTTGGCCTGGCCGCTGATGCGGAACGTGAACACGGCGGCGAACTCCTTGGCCGCCAGCTTCTGCTTGCCCCAGATGTGGCCGCGCTTGCTCTGGCGGTCGGGCGTCAGACGCGCGAAGTGGCGGTTCACGGCCGTGTCGCCGCCGTACACGAAGTTGTCGCTGATCTGGCGCAGACCCTCGCCGTCGATGTTGTCGAACGGCTTCTCGAAGGAAACCTGCTCCAGCCGCTTGGCGCTGGCGGGTGAGGACTGCAGCGCGGCGAGGAGCGTCGCCACGCACAACAGCAGGCCAAGGCTCACGCGGGAGGCGCTCATGGTAGATACACGAGGAGGCAGGAGCGGAAATGGCATCGCCACGTAGCAGCGATGATTTGGACCTGGCTCGCCATAAGCAACACTAAGTACGAATTATTATGGGTGGTACAAGGTACCATGCAAGTTGAAGTGGCTAAGTTAACTCGGTGTCTCGCGCTTGCGGGGGTTGCCGAAGTAGTCCTCCTACCATTTCACCACCGGCCATTGCCATTGCCATTCCCTGTGAAATAGACCGTCTTCGTGATGCATTCAGGCGCTTGCGCGCGAATGAACTCGAGCGCTCCGATGTTGTCACTGCGAGCGGCATGATAAGAGTCTTTAGGAGTGAGAGGCTACAAGTTTGTATGCAGCCACTTCATGGCGAACATCTTCTTGTTCTCGATCGCATGCTGCATTGCCGTCCTTGGCCATTTCATTGAAAAACTCGCGGCCAGAAACTCCATCACGCGCACGTGGCCCCCAGAGGCCGCTTCGGACATGGCTGCAGGCGTGCAACCCTCGTGGCGGTGCGTGTGAAGCCACTGCACCATTTCAAGATGCCCTCCAGCAGCGGCATTAGTCATCGCTAACACTGAGCACCCTTCTTGCCTGTTAGCGTGCAGCCATTTGACGACATCCAGGTGGTTGTTGCCTGCTGCAATGTTCATTGCTTGCTTGGTGCAACCTTCACGACGATATTCGTGCAGAAATTTGACCACATCAAGGTGACCGTGGCCTGCTGCCTCGTTCATGGTGTTCTTGGACCACTTTCCTTCTCTATGGCTGTGTAACCACGTGAGCAGTTCAAGCTCGCCAGCCCCCGCCAACTGGTCCTGGATAGTGGAGCCCCTGCTGGTCATGGAGCCACTTTGCGATGTCAAACCGATCCTTTCTCAGTGCCTTTTTCATCGCTTTGGCGGTGCAGCCCTTGTTCTGATAAGCGTTTAGCCAGCTTAAGATGTCAATATCTGTACAGGAGTCCATCGCATCGGTCGTACAGCCTTCTTGACGATTCTGGTGTAACCACTGAACCATATCGAAATGTCCGTTTGCCACGGCGCCGTCCATCGCTCTAGCAGTGCACCCTTCTGAACGATCACGATGCAGAAATGTTACAACTTCTAGGTGCCCATTTCTGGCAGCACAATCCATCGTTCTCGTGGAAAAACACTCCGGGAAGTTGACGTGCAGCCACTACTGTATCATGTCGAGGTGGCCCCCGGACGCTGCCGCATCAACTGCAGAATACTCATTCCTGGAAGTAGTTTTGGTTATCCATCTGATCACCGAATTGTATTCTTCTAAGGTCACACCTACAGACATTTTCATGCTTGTAGACGTGTGTTTCTGGTGTAGGAATTGAGCCGTCTCCAATTGGCCTCTCGCAATCGCTACAATGAAGGCATTATCAACCAACTGATCCCAATTCGAGTTCCTGATCAGCCATTTAACCAGCTTGAGATGGCCCCCTTGTGAAACGTACATTATACTTCGGACTTGATCAGGGAATAGCTTCACCAACCAACGAATGGCATCCATTCGGCCTTTTAGCGAGGCATAGTAGAACACGCGTTTGTCAAGCCAGCCAAAGTTCGTAAATAGACGAGGATCGCATGCGTGCAGCCACTTTAACGTCGGTAAATCCGCCATTTCGCCGATTGCTTCTACCACTCTTCTGTCAACACACCCAGGGTATCGCTCGTACAACTGCTGCATCGCTTCCAGCGCGCCTTCTTCGGGGGACATCTTTGACGGGACCAAGTACATTGCCTCTCGATACTGACGCAGCTTCTCGTGATGCACGAGAGTCGCGCTTTGGTCAACGGCATGCAATACCCTGTAAAATTGGCCCAACGAGCTATTTCCCTGGTCGACAACATTCGGTAGCGCGAACAAGGAAAGGGTTCCGATGAACGCGTGGATCTGCTGGACAGCATGAGGAAGGTCCTCCCCACGTAGCCACGCTCTGCACACAACGCGCACACTTGTCCAGACGAAGGTGTTTTCCATCTCCATCTCGGCTGCTTGTTCCTCTTCTTCGAGACGAAAAGTGACTCGAGTGCTTCAACTTGGTCAGGTTACGTAATGTGTCCCACATAACTTTAGTAACCCTCGAGTAACCGTAACCTGTGAAAGTGGCGCGAAGTCCAACAAACCTTTGGATCGATCATGTTCAGCACCGCGTCGACCTCCAAGACCAACCTGCCAGCGCCCGTGCTGCCCTGGGTGGAGAAGTAGTACGTGTACCATGTTAACCGACATCTATAGCTGTATTATAGCAACTCAAACGACTCATACCTTTCGCTTGCTGCGCTCCAGCCGTCCGAAGAACGTGGACGAGATCTCGCACCAGGAGCACGTAGTGGCCACGCTCAAGACGTCCATCGCCAATGGACAGCTGCCACACTTGCTCTTCTACGGGCCCCCAGGAACAGGCAAGACGTCCACCATTGTGGCGGTGGGGCGCCAGCTCTTCGGCCCGGACTTCCGCAAGAACGGCCGATTCCTGGAGCTGAACGCGTCGGACGACCGAGGCATCAAGGTGGTGCGCGAGAAGGTTAAGAGCTTCGCCCAGGGCGCCATTAGCAGCGCCAGCGGACTCCCTCCCTTCAAGATCATCGTGCTGGATGAGGCTGACTCCATGACGGGCGACGCGCAGTCGGCGCTGCGTCGCATGATGGAGAACTACTCCAAGGTGACGCGCTTCTGCCTCATCTGTAACTACGTGAGTCGCATCATCGAGCCTGTGGCCTCCCGATGTGCCAAGTTCCGTTTTGCCCCACTTGAGAGGGGCTCCATGGCGTCTCGCGTGCGCTTCATCGCTTCCGAAGAGCACGTTAATGTGCCGGACCCGGTGTTGGAATCGCTGCTCGAGTGCTCGAACGGTGACTTGCGTAAGGCCATCAACTACCTGCAAAGTGCCAAGCAGCTCTGTGGAGATGACGAACTGTCCCAGGATGATGTCATTGCCGTGGCTGGTCTTGCTCCGCCCGAGCTTCTGAAGCAATTCTGGGTCTCCGTGGCGTCGAACAGCTTCGAGAAGATGAAGACGGACATTGAGAGCATTCTGCTGGCTGGATACCCAGTGCTCACGATTTTGCGCCAGCTGAACGACGATGTTCTGGCGCTGGACAAGCTGAACGACGTGCAGAAGGCGAAGATCAGTCTGCGCATTGCCGAGGCCGACAAAAGGCTTGTGGACGGCGCCAGTGAACACTTCCAGTTGCTAGACGTTGCATCGTACGCCATGCGCGTTTACCACTCGGCGTAATAAATCTATGAGCTTGGTATGACAACAGTGACGCAGGCGTAAACAGTGTTAACGAAATGAACACAGCAAGCTCCTAGTATTTTAGCAAACGAAAGCAACTGCCGTCAGCAAGGAGAACGTTGTCCCCAAGTGGCGGTAGTCCACTGCTAATTGATGATGAGTATCTAGTGGCTCGCGATTGTAGCTGCTCCTTGGTCAGTGACCGAAGACATCTGCGTCCATTCGTGGTTGCTTTGTTGCTTCCAGAAGGTGACCTCGTCGTCGCCGGCGGCAACACTGAGCACTGAGCCCGTCAGCGACCAGCTTATCCGGTACACAGGCGCGCGGAATGTGTGCACCACGTGTGCTTCCCACTCGCCATCAGCCTCGTCTTGAGTCCAAACACGCACCGTGTGATCATCTGAAGCCGAGGCGATAACATTTGCGGGAATACCCACGTTCGGCGCCCAAGCCACGTCACGAACCCAGTCATTATGCCCATACAAGGGGGTGTTCACGACTTCCCAGTAGCTATTGCCAGCATTCGCGCCTTCCTGTGGGGCACTCACAAACTGCCAGATAGTCACTGCGTGATTGCACGACCCAGTGACCACGCGTTGAATCGGCCCTTGCGCCCCCTGCGATCCTAGTGAGTTGTACGGAGCCCAGCTCACCGAAGTGCAGCCCATGCCCTCGTCGGAGTTGCGGAAGCTGGACGAAACCACCCACCCTTCTCGCATGCGCGTGAGGAACGACACCTGACCGTCAGCCGACGCACTCGCCAGACACAATCCGTACTCGTACGGGGCCCAGGCCACACTCAACACGGCCAGCGAGTGGAACTCGTGCACGTGCTTGAGGCGCCATTCCGTCACGTTGCCGACTCCCCCGGCACCCTGCTGCACCAGCTCCTCCCGGTAGATGTACACCTTGCCGTCCTGCGCAGCCAGGGCCACCACGGCGCCGAACTTTGGGTGAGCCCATGCCACGCGGTGGATGGGGGCCGCCGAATCGTCGGCCAGGGGCACCACGTGCTGTAGCACGTGAAGCTGCTGCTCTTGTTGAGACTCCTGCACATCCTTCGGCGCCGAGTGCTCGTCGCCGTCTCCGCCCGCCACCATGGCCTTCGATACGTCATACACGCGGAACGTCCTGTCGGACGAGCACGTGACCAGGCGCTTGCCGTAGTAGTCCAGCTGAATGTCGTAGATCATGTCATTGTGCTCCGTGTCGATGCTCGCCACGGGCGCTTGGCGTGGCTGTTGCTGCTGCTGAGGGTGAGGCTGGCCGTACGGCGCAGCAAACTGCCCGCCCACCGCCGAGCCGTGCGCGAACTCCATCTCGATTGCTGATGTGGCAATTGCGCCGGATACCGGGCGCAATTGGGACTATTTCACATATGTTGCTACTTTTGTATGTCTAAAATTGATCAGCACCATGATGATAATTTCGGTAAAGGCAACTTTTGTGCGCGATGTTTGCTGTTAACGGGCCGTCTGGGCCGACGACGCGTCACGAGCGGCGAGTGAAGACCGACCGGCAACGAGAAGACGAGGAGGAGACCCGCAGGCGCTGGGCGGAGAAAAAGCGCGAGCAATTTTTCCGGGAGAAGCAGGCGCAAACTGACGAGACTGGCAAACCTGGTCAGTGATGAATGAGCTGGGGGTTTGTAGCGATAAGTGCAACTTGCGCGCTAACAAGAGCATTTCTTCTCATTGTTCAGCAAAAGGGAAGAGCAAGGAAGCAGAACATTCCGTTGAGTCTGACATATTCAAGGTGGATATATGCGACGAAATGCTGGAGCGTTCACGAGACTTGGATTGACTTTTTGCGTTTTTGGCATTCGTTTTCAGGGATGCCGGATTGTGTTTAATGGGCGCACAGGCAAAGTGTCCTCGTACGTCTACAGTATTTAGCAGTATGCTACGTGTTGCAGATATGCTCTAACACGGGTCGGTGCAGGTATTACTTGGCAAAATTGGTGCAGGAGCATGGTGGCAGCGTCGCGTACGTCTTCTGCTGACTCAATTTGAAGTTGCAGCAAACAGATTTGCTTATTATTGTTTGTTCTATTCATCAGCTCTGCGCTCACCGCCACGCGTGTTACGCACATGGTCGGCTCCAACTTAAATGGATCCAAGGCCGACAAGGTAGTCAAGGTGAGAGCCCAAACCTACGTTTCTTTCATCAAAACTTCGCTGCGTTCCATTGACTAACAGACTACATGTATCTACGTATGGACAGAGCTCCGGCAAAGTCAAGTTTGTTAGTCCAGGTAAGATACATGTACATCAAGGGTCCACGGTGAGCTATCTAAACTTTAACTCACAACTTCGTCATTGTTTGTCGTGACCGCAGAATGGATCTTAAAGTCCGTCAAGCAAAAGAAGCGCCAACCGGAGCATGAATACCTGGTCTACAAAGATGCTCGTGCTGCCAGTTCGCTTCAGACTGCATTTTCACGAACAGCACCACCAAAACAGTAAGGGGCTCACTGTAAGGCCAAACGCGTCACGAGCAAGGCTTCCATTACAATCCGCACACAAGTGCAACGAGAACGCAACGCAAAGCTTAAAGCTCAAACACCCTTGTAAAAGAGAAAGAATATACCATGTATAGGGTCACAACTAATCAAAGTAGCATTCGTTGTCGTTCCTTTCAGCCAAAACCGAGAACGCGACAGCATTAAAAGCGAAGGCGGAGTTGACCTGCCATACGCTCCTTTCCTAGTACCATCGCATCCTCGAACAGCCTTTCACCCGCGCCGCACACCACCAGCCTTACTGTATTTAACCTGTCCTGATCTTCTGGGTGCCGCGAGCACAACAGAGCCCATTTCTCGCGCCTCGCCGCAAGAGACTCCAAAGCTAAACTGCAGACAAATCAACTGGCGCGCGGCGCGAGGCGAACAGGACTAAACGACACCGCTTAGCAGCACTTCGATCCGCCGTTGGACGGAACCTGCTGGCCGGGCGTCAGCTTGACGCCGGCCTTGGGAGCCACGGGGGCGTTGGCCATGCGCTTCTTGATCTGGGCGGCCATCATCATGAAGGCCTTTTCGACGTTGGCGGCGTTCTTCGCACTGGTCTCCAGGAACTCAATGCCCAGGCTCTCGGCGAACTCCTTGGCGGCGTCCGTGCTCACGACACGCTTAGCCGTCAGATCGCTCTTGTTACCGACCAGCAGCTTGTTCACGTTCTCGCAGGCGTACCTGCAAATCGAAGCGGTGCAACAGTTAGCACCATTCCGCGGGATTTTTCTACCCAACAACTCTGAGATCGAACGCACCTATCGATCTCGTGCAGCCACTGCTTGACGTTGTTGAACGACTCCTGGTCCGTGACGTCGTACACCACGATAATACCGTGGGCACCGCGGTAGTAGCTGCTAGTGATGGTGCGGAAACGCTCCTGGCCGGCCGTGTCCCACTAGAATACCAATAATCAGAAGCGTACACCCACCAGTTAGAACCATAAGTGCGCTTAACCGGCGAATGTACCGGGGTGAACGTACAATCTGGAGCTTGATGGTCTTGCCGTCCAGCTCGATCGTGCGAATTTTCTGGGCGGGACAACGGGCACAATATTGTCAGCAACTGGATCGGAAACCTTAGCCATCCTGGACTCTAAAGCGTCCGCTCGAGAGGGCAGACAAGGCCTATTTTCGCCACTCACAAAGTCCACGCCAATGGTCGAGATGTAGCTCTCCGTGTACGTGTCGTCGGCGAAACGCAGCAGCAGACACGACTTGCCGACGCCAGAGTCACCAATCAGCAGCAGCTTGAACAGGTAGTCACTGCGCACAAGAGACAAGGGGGGGTCAGTACGGTGCTGGTCCGTGGCCGCTATAAATCAGTCTCGGCGGCACGCACTATTCGGGGTTCATGGTGGACGATTCTGGGGAGAAAGCGGCGGGTGAAGGCGCTTAAATCTGCAGCACAGCGCAGCGAAGATTCGGTCAGTCGGCTAGGCTCCTACTCCCAAATGTGGCGCCGACCGCGCTCTAGCGCTCGTCCCTCGCTCGGTTCGGGTCCAAAGAACACGGAAGGGAAGCAAAAGATCGAGGATCCGCCCGCCCGCCCACTTCGACCAGACGGCGCGGGGGAGAGCGGGAGGACGCAGGGGGAGAGCGCGGCGCTGGGGGTAGAGGACGCATGCACCCACGTACACAGAGAGAGCAGGGAGGAGGCGACTCGCGCGTTCCGAGCGTTCTTGGGTTGTGTGCCGCGAGTGGGTGCGGGGTGCGCGTCGAGTCTGCGTTTGGGTTTCCCGAAGAAAGCGGAGAAAGAACGGGGGCCGCGGTCCCGGGGCCGTTTTCCCCGAGGTTTTACCCGCGGGCAATCGAGGTTTTTCACGTATTTCAGCCAATCGCGGGGTTTTCGCGCATTTATGTCCAATCACAGACCTTTCATTTAAGCCAATCACAACCCCCAGCGTGGCGCCGCGGAACTCATCTTGGCGGGATGCCGCCTGAATGGACTTGGCTTGATTTCGCCAAATGGCGCCGCCGCACGTTGAAGGCGGCGACGGAGCTCCGAGCTCTCGTACACGATGGCCATGTCATGGGTCACCACCTCATCAGACCCAGCGCCGCCAATGAAGCCGCGCCCGGCGATGCTGTCGACTTCCGACGCATTGGTTGCGCCGCGATTGCCATCACCTAAATATACACCTGCGGCCTGAAAACTGGGCTGATGCAACTCAAAAAAATCGACTGGGCGAGATGGTAACCGTGGAGAAGCAAGAAGGCTGCCAGCTGTCTCTCAACGCTCCGCCGCGGCGAGCCGACTGCAAGTGCTGCTCGATGAGCAGCAGCGCTTGGGCGTGGAATCTGTGGCGAGGTCGAATAGATCCCGCCATAGCTCTCGACCGCGGCGGCGCTTGGACGTCGCTATAATAGCCGAGCGCTTCTGCGCTTACCTGCTTCGCACAGCTAACATTGCCGAAGAGCATTGCACCTGGAGAAGCGATCTTGATCCTCAACGCGGCGTCATCGCTGGAATGGCCCAGATGCACTGGACCAACCCTATCCATGTTGCAGTGCAACCAGAAGCAAGAAGATGAACGTGCCTTTTCCACTCTGGCGGTGGCACCATTGCACTGCGGAGTGCTCGACTGCAGCCTGCTTGCCGCGGACGCCGTCGCCTTTGAAGGACGCTTGCATCGCATAGTTTGCCCGCTCTCGATCGCATATTCGCCATACTGATTTCCGAGATTCATTTCGGTTCAACCAGAGTGATGATCACGTCCTCGGATTTTTAGCAGCGATTTAGCAGTAATTATCTACCATTCTCGAAGACCTTATCCTTGCAAATGCTAGTACACGCGCGAATCCGAGCGGAGCTATACGCCTTATTAGGGACCCTATTAGGCCTCCGATTAGGATTCCTATCCGCTAGGGCGGCGGGTTCCGCCGGCGTTTTGTTCCGCCTTCTAGCTCCCCCCACACAAAGAAAGTGGAAGCCGAGAAGAAACGTCGAAGGCAAGTGACCAGATCGAGGCGTGGCCCCGCCCTGCATACATTAGGATTACGATGCATGTGGCGGTTGAGCAGCGGCTTCGCGTGCCACTCGAGTCGCGCTGCACGGGGCGAGAGGGCGCACGCTGCGCTGACTCAACCCGAAATCGGTTCGCGCCCGCAGCCGTCTGCGGATTCAGTGGCTTTAGCGGGTGCAGCGCGCGAACTCGGAGTGCTGATAGTGTGAAGCGACCCTTCGAAGGGAGGTACCAGGTCCCGAGCGAGAAAGAGACTGACCGGAGACGCTGCTGTGTTGCTGTGTGGCTTGCTGCAGACGTAACTATCTCGGAGAAGCACTAGCAGGAGCAGGAGCAGAAGACGCCACCAGTCTTTCACGTTGCAACGATGAGCTCATTCAAGAAGGAGCACCCGTTCGGTGCGTAGCTCTCTGAGCAGGTCCACAAGATTCCACGGTCTCAGATTTAGGTTAACGACGTTTGATGGTGCCATTTTTGCAGAGAAGCGCCAAGCCGAGGCCCAGCGCATCCGATCCAAGTACCCGGACCGGATTCCGGTGCGTACGCTATAGGTGTTTTCGTGTTGGCTAATCGAGAACTAACTGGCGAGTTTCTCCATTGTGGTGCAGGTCATCTGCGAGAAGGCGGACCGTAGCGACATCCCGGACATTGACAAGAAGAAGTACCTGGTGCCGGCCGATCTGACAGTCGGCCAGTTCGTGTATGTGATCCGAAAGCGCATCAAACTGAGTCCAGAGAAGGCGATCTTCATCTTCATCAACAACGTCCTCCCACCCACCGGTATGTGACCATACCGTGCTACCTTGTTGCTGTCTCTGTACTAATTGATGTATATTACTGCGGTTTTTCTGCTTTAGCGGCACTGATGTCGAACATTTACGAAGAACAGAAAGACGTGGATGGTTTCCTCTACATCACCTACAGCGGCGAAAACACCTTCGGTCAATAGGCGCTGTCGGCGTGTGGGGACTGGATTTTGGTTGAAGATTTTTTTCGTCGTCGCTGTAGTGGACGGTGGGTTCTGCGCTCTTAAGCTGGGAGTCGCGGTACCGTCATTCAGCATCGGATGTCCAAGCGTCTTTTGCACGAGGGTGATGGCAAACTGAAGCGGGTAAAGGAGGGAAGCTTGATTGCCTCAGGCTACTCGAAGCGCGACAAGAAGTATTTGCTGCTGCGTGTGGTCCATTCTTCTAAAGCTGGCGATGTGGATATTTTCTTAGCAAAAATAAACAGAAAAATGCATACAATTCTATTCACTCGCTCGCACCAGTCTATCTTTTGTGCTAACGCTTTCACTCGCGTTGGAAGCTCATCATTTGCAGACCTTGGCCAACGACCACGACTTCATCAGCCTCTGCAGTTGAAGCTTGGCGAATGGCGAGATCTGCTACATCGGCGCACTCGGAGAAGGCTGCACCTCGCCATTCCAGTTGAATTTCGTTACCGTCGCGGCGTATGATCCACTTGCTCACTCGTTGATCATAACCAGCAGCGAAAACAACCTGTGCATCCACGCACGCAACGGTTTTGATAGCCGATCCGCTGGCATTTACTGCCCGAGTCTCCGATAACTTCTGGCACGCTGGGAAGCGCAATTCGCGCAGCAGCAAGTTCTGGTCGTCTCCGCCGCTAATAAGAGTAACGTCGAGGCTACCTTCCTCCTCACTCTTCGCGCACTTGGCAAGGTTGATGCAGTTCGCGCCCATGTCATGGGCCAAGTAGTTCCCACTTGGCTGCATGGTGCTGATCAGTCCGAGAAGTTTCGCATTGAAAAGGTTCTTGTCCTCCTGTGATTGGAGAAGGGACGCAAGCTCCTTCAGCAGCATGCTCAGGTCCCACAGCGTCACTAAGCCATCCGTTGATCCTACTGCCAATCCAGCAATTCCGCCTTCCTCAAATCCAACGCAGGACAGAATCGGCTTTCTTGAAGTTGAACGGCAGTCACCAAGCTCGTACAGCTTGCCATGATTCACGTCAAGTAGCAGGAGCTGGGTAGACCCCTCGGAGTTGCACGCAGTCACAAGTCGATACGCGTCCGACACAGAGGGTATCGCAAAAGTTGCCAACCCAAGAATGCGGTGGTCCTGCTCTGCATCCGCGCGCTCCTGGCCGCAGAGATGCCGGAGCAAATCGCTTTCTCCACAAACTAGCCACACATTTAAACGCTGCTTTCCACCTCCCGATAGCACAATATGATCCACGACACCGTCATCAGTTTTACGCTGGAATGTTGTGAGAGCTCGCACCGTAGTCGTATGTGCGATCCCAGTGGCCACGCTTCCCCAACGCCAGCTATTGTGGTCACGTCGAAAGCGACGACGGTGTAGCATCAGACTATTGTCCTCTGCTGCAGTAACGAGTCGGTCATTACCAAGGAATGCCACACAAGTCGTCATCCGGCCATGATGCTGGTCATGCAGTGAGCACCTGGAAAATAGCGCGGGCGTCTCCGATAAAGTTGCATTCCCCAAAAGGGTCGAATGCACCTTGATATCTACATGCTGCTTCTGAGTTGAAGGAGGTGTGAAAACGAACGTGTGCGAGGGCACGCACGAGCCCTTGCCATGAGCACTAGTGAAAAGAGTGTGTGGGCGACGCCATCCTCCACACTCGACATTGAAGACTCGATACTGAGCTGAGAAATTGTGCAGAACAGCTTGCGCCGCGTGGAAGCCGAACACCATGAGATCCCTCTTCGTGTTGCCCTCGGAAGACGGTGAGTTCCACCAAAGTTGCTTGACTGTGGAGATGCCTCGGATGGATTCGCGGCCAACCTGTGTAGCCGTCAGCGCTCCACTCACATCTTCTTCAAGCGCAAACGAGCAAATATACCCGTCGTGACCTCCCGAAAACATGACAGCGTGTTGGGCTTGGGAACTGTCTACTTCTTCAGAAAGTAGAAGAGATGCCACCAATTCGCGGCCGTGAACACCCTTGCGCACGACGCCTGCGCTTCGCACATCGGAGATGTTATCGCCACTTTGGCTGGCACCTAGCGGGCGTTGGAAGATATACACACTGCCATGTCCATCGCCTCCGATGATATTCCTCGTCGCAGAGCGATCTACCACCAGGATCGATGAGACCGAGCTCTTGGCGGGGATCTTGAACAACGCGACCAGTTCCATCGAAATAAACGGTGATATCGAGCTGTCGGTCTGCTCGGCAATAGATGGCTTCCACTCGGAAAGAATGCCACTAGCACTGCTAATGAAAAGGGTGTCATCCTGATCCCACCACATCTTCATGATCCGGATGTTGGCATGTGCGGTCCACGAGTGCAGCAAAGTGCCGGTAGATGCCTCGACAACACATACACGACCCGATACGTCACCAAGCAGCAAAAATCGCCCAGAACTGTCGATTGCAAATGTCGAGAGACCTCCGGTTCTTGTTTGCGCCGGGGCATCGTCAAATGGAGGAATTGTGAAGAAAAGTTCCGCCGCGAGCGAAGGCAGGTCCAAACGATAGATCTCTCCGTGCTCAGAGGCGACAAATGCAGTTTTGCCTTCCTCTCGAGAACTGATCACGATGTTGCGCACGCTGTGGGATTGACCCCCCTTCTTCTTTTTCGACACAGTCGTTGGCGCAACGAATGGGACGCGGATAGTTTTACTCCATTCGCTAGCTTCGGGCGCATCGGTGGTGGACATGAGCTGGCGCTTGATATCCCAGAGTTTCGCAGCACCATCACCACCTCCAGTCGCAATGATCTTTTGAGACGGGTGGACTGCTGCACGCCACACATGCCTGCCCATGTGTCCTTGAAATGTAGCTACGCATTTGCCATCGAGACCCCACAGTTTGCACAGGCCATCCTCACTTGCCGTCACTACGCCGTGCTTCCAAAAAGCAACGTCCCAAATCCGCGCCGAGTGGCCCCAGGACCGGAACACTGGCGAGTACTCCTTTGCAAGCAACTCCGACCGGCTTGCTGTTCGTGCTCCTAGCAATTGCTCGACTGTAGGTTGCCCAATGTTCGACCATAGCTGTACTGTACGATCGTCAGAGACGGAAGTGAGAGCGCGAGCATCCGACGACCATGCCAGCTTGAACAGGACGCCATCGTGAGCATGAAGTCGTTGCGCCGGCTCCACCGCAGGATCCGTGTCGTCGCCAGCATTTTGCATAGGATTCCAGATCAATATTTGCTGAAAGACCGTTCCCGAGGCCACCACGAGCTTGTCCAGTGATCGTCCGTGGAATGACAACGCGTACAAAATGCAGCGCTCAGCGCACTGCACGCTGCGCAGAATATTGTTGCGCACCGGGTCCCAGATCTGCACCAAGTTGTGCGCAAGGCCCACTGCCACCAGCAGCTTCTTGTTCTCCTCCTCCTCTTCAGACGCGAAGTCGTCTGTCAGCAGCTGCACGTCGAACACCCAGTCGCAGAACACTTTCGGTTTCCCGAGCACCGTCAGCCCTCCAAGCGCTTGCGCAGCCTCCGGATTTTGCGGAAGGTCCTTGAAACACGCCACTCGCTTTTGCCCAAAGAATGCGCCCACAAACGTCCCGGTGTCAGTGCTGCTGGGCCCATGAAGTCCGACGACGTCGCAGCCGTGCAGAATGCCTCGCGTCAACACGCTGTGCTCTCCCAGGAGCTCGCCCGTAGCAGTGGCGTACAGGAAAATCGTAGGCCCCACACCCACGTAAAGTAGAGACCCATCGCACGAGAAGGACACCAGCGTCACGGCGCCCAGGAACTCCTGCTTCTTAACCGGGGGGTGCGCCATCGCATCCAAATTGGACGGTACTTTGAAAGGCGGCTGAGGCTTCTTAAATTTTTTTATTCGGTACCATAAGGATGGTACATCTCTTATAATTTATATGAGTACCAAAAATGGGTAAGGTTGTGACCAGGAATTGAAAGTAATTTTTTTGAACTACAGTACTATTCCACTGATACCACTATTAAAATGATGCTCTAAATACTACAGTTGCTATTATTTTGGGACGAGGAGCCAACTCATACTACTGCAGTTATTAGTAACTCAGATCGGCCACATTTACTAATGCTGACTACTGCCTCCCACTAGAAGAAATTTAGAGGCGTGTGGCAATCTTTCCGCTTCCAGGGATGTTTGGCCGCATGCCCACTCTCGTCGATCTAGTGCAGAGGGAAATATTTTGACGTCCGGGGCGACTGTCGTACACAAAATTGTAACACACGAGCAGAACATTTGGCGGCCAGACCGGCTTTGCTCGTGTCGGTCCCGCCTACAGCTAGCCTCGATCCACTAACTGACGCTCGTAAAAGGAAAATTTATGCACGAAGAATCTGACTGTGGTCAGTTTTACCTGCAACCTGCAAACCTACCAACCGTGAGAACCCCTACTACATCAGAAAATCGAAATTATGAGCACAAAAAATAGTACTCGAGTAAACGTATACGTAGATTGAAGGTCATTCGTTTCGCTCCTCTTTCAGAAATGCAAGCGCTAGCTTCGCATCCGTTCTAGTTGCAGCAGCACTATCTCCCTTGTCAATTGTGCCCACAGTAGTTGCACAAAATCATCCACAGTATTCGTAGTCGCATTACCTCCACCGCTTCGTTAGAAATCTTTTCGAACTCAAATTTGCGTTGTCCTTGCACGTAGGAATATGCAGCCGCTGTAATCATAACCCCAGCTCGATCCATCGGGCTGGGTGGGCTTGTTTATCCAATGCTTGTCAATAGTCGGGTTATGACCACCAACCGTATCCTTGTGCCAGCGCTGCATGAACGGCCAGAACTGTTTCTCCCATGCCGATTAGATTTCTGTCTGGTAAGGCCGTCCGGGATACGGGTCGTAAAAATGGACGTCCAGCTTCCTTGAATTTGTGTAGTTGACGGTGACCATTATGAGTGTCCAATGAATGCCCTTGTTGTTGATGGGGAGGATCATAATAGTCATGTCAGACATTTTTTGTGTCTGCTTTCGTTTGGGGAAGCCATTTTTTCAACACGTGCGACGGTAGAATTCGAACGTCGGGCCGACAGCCCGCCATAGCCTGAAGTCCGCAATTAACAGCCGAATCATTCAGCCACACGGTCCCGGTAATATATCCAACGATTTCCCAGAAGAAAATCGTCACTTTCGTCGATGGAACTGAGTAGTACGATTGTAAGCAAGCGGATTCAAAGCCAGCATTCCCGCCATCCGCCAGTCGAACATGCAGCGCTTTGACTTTCTCTCTGGGTAGCTCACGGGCGCTGACTTCGAACGCAAAAAATTCCACATCAACAGCGCTGTTTTTCGACCAGTCTTTCTTCTGCCACGTTAAGTCCACTTCCCATAACGTAATTTGCTTTCTGCAGTTGTAAAAGCTTCTAATAGCATCGACACAGTTGCTGCAAAGATAACACATATATCGCACGTATTAGTACTGATCACATTCCACCAACGCAGCATTCGAAAATACATACCTGGAAAAGCTAGGCCCTGATGCCTTGAGTTTCACAATTTTCTCTTGCACGTCGGTCGGGCTTGAGTCGACGTCAATTATCTCATGTTTCGACTTGGATGGGTTGGTTCCTTGCGTTTCAGACTTTCGGATCATAGCAGATCTGTCGGCTAGAAGAGCTGCCGATATGGATTTTACTAGACCTTCCGGGATGTCAAATGCATGACAGCATCCTCGGGCAACGGCGCTGGAGGTGGCCTCAACGATAGGCGCCCGACCTTTAAGCGCTCGTTTCCTCATCGTTACTGGATAGCGGTCTATCATTTCATCCACTTTTTGTAAGGAGTTTGTGTGTTTGGCCCAATGCACAAGCTCAGCAATATTTGGAGGAGCACTTTCGTCGGGAGGGGAACCATCCACATATCTTCTGTTTGAAGATTTGCTAGCCCAATACAATACTTTCTCTCGCTTGGGGTTCCCTTGGACCACAGGGTTAGGAAGATTCATAGCATTGATACCCCCGCGCCGTATGTGTTTCTCGCTTTCATTTTGAGGCTGGCATCTTTCTTTTTCACTGAGTTGCAGACTCCCAATACGAGTTGTCGAAACCGATCTGCTAGCACCTTCGGTCGAGGGAACCTCCACATGCCTGGATACGGCTTGTAAGGGTGATGAGGACTCCGTCATGTCGGTCTCACTCGGATCAAATGGCCTTGGAAAATGCACCAGCGAGCTGGGTTGTATCCCAAATAACTCCTCCATTAGAACACTTGGATCGGGTTCTTCACTACTGGCAGCATGACTTGGTTGTTCCCATGTAGCTACATCGTGTATAATCGCGGCAAGGTCGACTGGATCAATCATACTTAGAGTATCACTTGTTTCGTCGTGTCCATCATCTAAATCTGTAGGTCTTTCTGCATCTTCACTTAGACCTTCTGCTAAAAATCAAGTGCAGGGTAGAATTTCTTACTCCCTAATTCTGTAGGTACGTAATCACAGGCTGGAAACAGGATACAGCGAAATTATACTTCTCGCGTGATGACAAAATTGCCAAATTTCCGCGCTGCTCGCGCTGTAGATGGACAATCGTGACGTTCTTAACCTTCTGTGGGCTCTCACCACGGTGATCGGATCGCATGTTGTGTATTGTTGAATCACCTTTCACCGAAATCGGTTGTGGAACATCGGTAGACTCGCTCGTTGAACTTCCGCTCCCATCATCTACCGGCGCCTTCATCTTACAGGGTTTGCTCATCATTAACACGTCCACAGCGTCATCTGTAGCGGACGCGTTCTTGTCGATCTCATCATGCAATCCAAGTGCGTGCTCCATGTTCCACCTTGTTGCCAATGCCCCCACTGGTAGTTCACTATACCCCTTTCCTTTATAGCGACAACCATAATGTACTCGCAGGAAAGATGGTGGCTTGTATAAAACCAACACGAACAGGACCACAGGTTATCGTTACAGATAAAACGACGTCCGTTCGAATGCACTTCCCAATCACAAGAGCTTGGAACCGGAGCCAAATTCATGTCGGCGCCATGGATCATAAAGATATCCCACCGCCGACGCACACAAAATCGCTCATAACGCCAGATACTTTCCGTAAAATGAGAGGCACACCGGCAGGTGAGTGCGAACTTCTAGCGCTGCATGCAAATCCATGAGCTATCTGGCTGAGCACATGCGCTTGGTGCTGCAGAAGTGCGGAAACATACTTGTCAATACTTGTCCGCTTTCCGAGAACCATCTTGAGCTGGTTCCAATTCGACTCAATTCGATTAGTTGTCGTATTTCCAGCGCTGAAACACTTGCTGCGCTCAAAGTTTGCCCACATCGGCAAACACGTCTTCCAGTTTTTATCAAAATAGTTTTTGACATCCTCTCTATGACCTGTCTCACAGCAAGTAGCAAACTTGGAGTATATCTGCTCAAAACGGACTCCCGTCGAGCTTATTCATACACGGGTCAGTGATTGACTAGCACCTAAAGTGAATAAAAGACTAAGATTTACATACCTGTACAGCATGTCAGCGAAGAACTTTTGAATCTGGTCTTTCTCCGACGTGCTGAGGCGAAAGCAGCGCTTTCGGAGTAGCTTTTTCCAGAACGCGATTGCGTGAAACTGGCATAGCAACACCCAGGCGGACGGAAAACACTTGTTCAACACTTTCCACTCAGTGAAGTGCTCGTCAATGACAAAGGACTGGACATCACTCCATTTCCCATTCCTCTTCTTGAAGTAGTCGAATATGGCCTCCATTGTCTCGGCCTTTTCTGTAACGGGGTTACACGCACAAGTGGCTACAGTCACTTGTACCTCTAACAGATGCGATGTCTGTTAGAGGTTTGAACACTTCCTCGACCTTGATGTAAGGTACACCAATGGCTACATACATTTACGACCACCACGACGGGTGGTCCATACACATTCAGAAACATAAAACAAAAATAGCAGTTCTCATCTTTTACCAAACCCCGCTATTTGGAGTCTTTATCTTGTTTAAAGTATACTCATGGATCTCGAGTATACTTAACCAAGTAAAAGAAATCTACGCTTCCTCATACACGTGCGCATACGAGTAAGCCGTAGTAGTGAGCCAAGGTAGGCCCACTACATCTGGTAGCACTACCTGAACGTTCGTACGGAGCTGTACGAACGAGGAGCCGAGAATCTTTTCATGAGCGCGGAGGTGTCCATGGAAAGCTCCACTTCGCCTGCAACTCATGTTTCACGCGCTGACTGCCTCCACCTGTCGGATCCAGAGTGGGAGGCACCCCAACGACTGTCAACAGTCATTGGGGAGGCGGCAGTAGCTGCGATGCTGCGATCGCTATCGCCGAAAGAGCAACATGGTGTTGCTCTGGGGTTCATCATGAGGGAGCAGCGAGATGCTGCTTCGTCTGCCACGGTGTCGTTGGGGACGACACCGCGCGCGCAATCGCTGAAGCTCAGCGTGAGCAATTACGTTGGAAGAGAGGGCGAGCCTCTCCTCCGTTGGCTTGTCGAACTCGACACTGCCATTGCGGCTCGACGCATCGTCGACCCGTTGTCGAAGGTCGCGTTCGCCATGTCATGTCTTGGCGGACGTGCAAGAAGTTGGGCGTATGGACGCCGACTCTCGGATCCTACGTGCTTTAGCACGTACGAGCGATTCAAGGAAGAGCTCAGACAAGCGTTTGAGCCCCCGCAAAACGAGTTCCGGTCGAGGGCGGAGTTCCTCGACCTGCAGCAGGGCAAGCATGATGTCCATGCTTACGCTCAGAGAGCACGGTACTTGGTCTCGAACATCGTGACCAATCCGATCGACGAGGCGACCAAGGTCGTCACGTTCATGAAGGGACTGAGAGATGGGCCTGTGAAGACCTATCTCTTCCGTGAGTACCCGAGTACTCTCGAA
This sequence comes from Phytophthora sojae, assembly GCF_000149755.1. Lineage (NCBI taxonomy): Eukaryota > Oomycota > Peronosporomycetes > Peronosporales > Peronosporaceae > Phytophthora > Phytophthora sojae. The sequence continues at coordinate 5,759,017 of NW_009258115.1, forward strand.
GCTGCAATCACTCTTGTAATGCAGGAGGAGTTTAGCCTGCGGCAGGCTAAGCTGCATGCACATGCGCCGAGGCCACAGCCTCGCCCGATAGTGAGGACGGGAGGCCCAGAACCCATGGACTTCTCGAGCGCTGCAACTGCTGGACCCCAGCAGTCGCAAGGAAACAATGTGCGATGCTACCGATGCGGTAGAATCGGTCACTTTGCTCCGGAGTGCACGGCCCCCGTGCACCAGCAGGGTAGCTATCGCGGCGGTGCCGGGCACCGTCGCAACCAAACAAAAAACGCTGGACGCCAGTAGGCGCGGGGCGCCCTACTGGTAATGCAGTTCCGCGCGCCCTGGGCGCGCGCAAGAGCAGCAAGCGTCGGCGTCGCCGCCGACGGCTGAAGGAGAAAATGGGTTGATCTCGGAGATCGACACCCGCTTTTCAGCGAATCAGGAAGAGTCTCCGACCTCAAGGGGCACGGATGACGCAGGCGAGTCACACGCCTGAGCCGTGGAGGCTGACGCGAATCTGATTGGATCAGTTTTGGCCAATAATAAGAGCCAAGGTGACGAAACGCCGTCGACTCTGGGAGTCGATGGATCGGGTGAATTCGATTCGTCGGCTCGGGGAGCCGACGCACCCTCCGTAATGGGGGTCTCCGCCAATGGTTGGCGTCGAGGTATTGAAGGTTCCGGGAACCGGCGCTGCGAAAAGGAATTTCGCGTCGACTTCGGGAGTCGACGCACCCTTTGCAACGAAGGGCTCCGCCAATAACAGGCGTCGAGGTGAAGATGGCGTGTCGGCTCCGGGAGCCGACGCTACAAGCGGTGCGGACGGTTGCAAACGTCCCACACCGGAAAAACTTGCATGCTGTCGTGCATCCGGGCTGCACGACGAAGCGCCAGGCGACCAAGCCGGGCTTGAAGTCGCTCGCCCGCGGGATATACCCGCCGGTGGTATACAAGAAGAACACCCGTCCACGGCTGGGCCTGGACGGGATCAAGAATTAAGCGGAGCCGGGCTCCGCAAAGCAAGAAGACGGCGCATGCGAAGGTCGCTGCGCAAGTCTCGGCCTTGGGCCGAGACGCTACAAGAAATGTCTGCCGGGCAGACGGGTGCTGAGAAGCCGGACGTCGAGTCGTTGAACGTCTTGACGCGTACCTGTGCCGGGTTCCGGTACAGGGAGATGACTCTCGCTAATCCTCCGACGCAAGCGTCGGAGTTGACTTCGCTTCCAGTCATGAGCTGGAAGCGCTTCGCGCGTGACTTGCACGATGGACGCATCGAGCAAATATGCATTCTCTCGGACGCCGAGAGAACGAAGAGCGAGAATGAAGAACTGAGGCAGTTCTTCATGGAGAGCACCACTGAGAGCGAGGACACTCTCAGTGCGAAGACTAAGAAGGAGCGCTTTGAGGAGCACAGCTGGGACTCGCTGAAGACGAGTCCCTTCTACGAGATTCTACGGGAGCACGCGGACGTGCTTCCGGAAGAGATCCCTGCGGAGCTTCCGCAGGACAAGGGCATCCAGCACGAGATTGATCTCGTGCCGGGCACGAAGTACTGCAGTGGCCACTGCCGCGAGAGCAGGTCAAGGCGATTGACGACTTCTTTGAGAGTCGTCGCAAAGCTGGACAAGTGCGGGAATCGAAATCCCCGCACAGTGCTCCGACGTTCTGTGTGAAGAAGCCACAGGGCGGCTGGCGCATCGTTCATGCGTACAACAAGCTGAACGATGAGACGAGACCGGCGCAGACACCGATACCGCGAAAAGATGTCATCATCGATTCGATGGCCAGGAGCACTATCTACAGTGCTCTTGATCTGCGCGATGGGTTCTATCAGATCCTCATGCGTGAGAGCGATATCCCTCTCACGGCTGTGAGCACGCCGAGCGGCATGCTCTGGGAGTGGCTAGTGATGCTGCAGGGTCTGAAGAACGCCCCTGCGACCTTCAACAGGTGCGTGACGCACTTGTTGCGCTCGGTGGGCGACTTCGCACCGAGCTACTTCGACGATGTGTTCGTTCGCAGCCGGGCTGCGGACGGGATGAGCGATGTTGAGATGCACAAGGTACATCTCCGGAAGCTGCTTGCGCTCATGCGCAAGCACAAGCTCTATGCGAACCTGAAGAAGTGCATCTTCGGGGCGAGCGGGATACCCGTGCTCGGGTGTCTCGTTGGGAAGAACGGTGTCCGCCCTGACCCGGAGAAGGTCAGAGTGATCAATGAGTGGCCGGCGCCGTCGAACGTCAAGGAACTGCGGCAGTTCCTTGGCTTGGCCACGTACTTGTGTAAGTACGTGAAGGACTACGCGGACATGATACGCCCGCTGTCACAGCTCCTGAAGAAGGACGCCGAATGGGTTTGGACTGCTAAGTGTCAGCAGGCCTTCGATGCAGTCAAGCGGGGCTTGACTGAGGCGCCGATTTTGGCGGTGGCCGACCAAGATCGCCCATTCCACGTTGTGTGTGACGCATCCGACTTCGCAATCGGATGTGCGTTGATGCAGCACGATCACGAGGGCCGTGATCGTGTCGTCTACTACCAATCGCGTCAGCTGAAGCCAGCTGAGCGCAACTACCCGGTACATGACAAGGAGCTCCTTGCCATGATGTACGCACTCGCGAAGTTCCGAGTGTATCTACTCGGAAGCAAACCGTTCGTGGTCTATACGGACCACGCGTCGCTGCGGACAGCTGTGAAGTCGCCGCACATCTCGCAACGGATGGCGAGATGGCTCTCATTCTTCGCAGAGTATAACTTCCGGGTTGAGTACAAACCCGGAAGACTCAATGTGGTGGCCGACGCGCTCTCGCGTCGACCTGACTACGCCATGACTGATGCCGACGTCAATGCCATTGACGCCATGCGATCGAGCACCCCAACGTCGTCACTGTTGGACGACGTGAAGGTCGCGTACGCGCACGACGCGGACACGAAGCTCTTGCTCGCCTATGGCTCAGCGCCTTCTGACAAAGCTTGTCAGAAGCTGCCGAAGCATCTTCGTGCTCGTGCACACCGTTATCGGGTGCACGACGGGTTATTACTCTACAGTGCAGTCGACGACAACGCGGTCCGCGTTGTCGTGCCCAATGACCATGACCTGCGACTCAGGGTCATGTATGAGTATCACGATGCACCGACTGCGGGGCATCCGGGCCGTGAGAAGACATACCTTCTTCTCACGCGGGACTTCTACTGGGCCAACCAGTATAAATGGGTGCGCAAGTACGTCCGTGCTTGCGAGGTTTGTCAACGTGTGAAGCCTGCGCCTATCGCGCAGGCTCCCTTGCTGTCACTCCCGCCTCCGTTGGAGTGTTGGCAGTCCATGTCTTTGGACTTCGTGTTCGGTCTTTTCCCCGGACAGCCAGGGGCACACGGGCGTTGTGGTCTTTGTTGACCGCTTCAGCAAGATGGTACATCTTGCTGCCGTACTCGCTGAAGTGACTGCGAAGCAGACTGCACGTCTGTTCGTCGACATGGTGTTCAAACACCATGGCATGCTGATCGACATTGTGTCGGATCGAGACCCGCGCTTCGCTGCGCACCTTTGGCAAGAAGTGTTTACACTTCTTGGGAGTCAACTTTCGATGTCGACTGCGGACCATCCGCAGACGGACGGACAAACCGAGCGCGTGAATCGCGTGCTCGTTGACGTGCTCAAGAGCTACGCTCACTCGTTCCAACACTGAAGCGAGTGCCTGCCGATGGTGAAGTTCGCCATCAACAACTCGGTGCATGCCTCGACTGGACATACACCGTTCTACGTGAGGCACCCACGTCTCCCGAGTCTACTCGGGATGATGGCTTCTTCCTTAGGTGGGGGAGGATCTCCGACTGCAACGCAGCAGCCGCAGAATGCCGCTGACACTTGCACAGTGTCAGCCGCAACGACACGAAGTAAAGCCAAGAACCGCGCGTCTGGGCAGGGCACAGACGCCGACAAGCGCCAAAGAACGTGTCTGTGCGGGGCACAGATACCAACAAGAACAAGGAGAAGAAGAGCGTGTCTGCGCAGGGCACAGACACCACGAAGACCAACGCAGAGGCAGGGCCTACTGCTGGAAGCGAGCTGAACGAGTAATTGTCTGAGTAAATATAAGTTTTCTTAAATTTAAATATGTTGGGTGATTTGTTCGTTTTTGGTAGGCGTCCAATGGAACCTTATACCAATGATAGAAAGGTAGAATAAAACTGAATTTGTGTGCGTTGGGGGTGCTCAAAAAGGATATGAGCAGATAAGTCTTGCCTACGAGGATCACAAACGCTATTTCAAGGGCCCATTCCTCAGCAGTAACTCCTATGCGTAGTCGAGAGGGCCGTTGCCACGGCAGGGCTCTACTCCACGGCTCTCGGCATGATCCTCCAGACGCCGGTCCACACCCTCGTTTCCGCTGTGTACTCTACGGTCTTCTTCGAGGTCTGCTCCGCCGTCTCCTCCGCTGTATACTCCGTGGTCTTCTCCGTGGTCTCCTCCGGGGTCTCCTCCATGGCCGCCTTCGCTATCTTCTCCGCCGTTTACTGTTGGAATATGCAATCAGACAGTGTCAAGTCCCAGCCCAAAGAGACGACGACCGGGACGCCTGTATGGTGTAACGGTCTAACGAGCTGTGTTCTACAGGTATGTCGTGAGTTCAATCCCCGCGGCGCCCTACCTTTTCCAACATGGTAGCACTTGTTACGGTCGAAGGGTCGACTGTGGCACTAGTCAGGTGAAGGTTGCTGGAATGTGGACCGTAGTGATGGTTGTGTGGTTCGTGTCATAACACGAGGTGTCTGTGAACGGAATGTGTCTCCAGGGGGAGACACGGGTGGCCTTAAACCCAGGGAGGTCATTGCAGCAAAGGCGTTGGAGTCGGACCAACAAGCTGCAGGAAAGGTCGCAATCAGGAGGTCCTGACACTCTCGATTGAGGGGGGGGTGTTGGAATATGCAATCAGACAGTGTCAAGTCCCAGCCCGAAGAGACGACGACCGGGGCGCCTGTATGGTGTAACGGTCTAACGAGCTGTGTTCTACAGGTATGTCGTGAGTTCAATCCCCGCGGCGCCCTACCTTTTCCAACATGGTAGCACTTGTTACGGTCGAAGGGTCGACTGTGGCACTAGTCAGGTGAAGGTTGCTGGAATGTGGACCGTAGTGATGGTTGTGTGGTTCGTGTCATAACACGAGGTGTCTGTGAACGGAATGTGTCTCCAGGGGGAGACACGGGTGGCCTTAAACCCAGGGAGGTCATTGCAGCAAAGGCGTTGGAGTCGGACCAACAAGCTGCAGGAAAGGTCGCAATCAGGAGGTCCTGACACTCGATTGAGGGGGGGGTGTTAGAATATGCAATCAGACAGTGTCAAGTCCCAGCCCGAAGAGACGACGACCGGGACGCCTGTATGGTGTAACGGTCTAACGAGCTGTGTTCTACAGGTATGTTGTGAGTTCAATCCCCGCGGCGCCCTACCTTTTCCAACATGGTAGCACTTGTTACGGTCGAAGGGTCGACTGTGGCACTAGTCAGGTGAAGGTTGCTGGAATGTGGACCGTAGTGATGGTTGTGTGGTTCGTGTCATAACACGAGGTGTCTGTGAACGGAATGTGTCTCCAGGGGGAGACACGGGTGGCCTTAAACCCAGGGAGGTCATTGCAGCAAAGGCGTTGGAGTCGGACCAACAAGCTGCAGGAAAGGTCGCAATCAGGAGGTCCTGACACTCTCGATTGAGGGGGGGGTGTTGGAATATGCAATCAGACAGTGTCAAGTCCCAGCCCGAAGAGACGACGACCGGGACGCCTGTATGGTGTAACGGTCTAACGAGCTGTGTTCTACAGGTATGTCGTGAGTTCAATCCCCGCGGCGCCCTACCTTTTCCAACATGGTAGCACTTGTTACGGTCGAAGGGTCGACTGTGGCACTAGTCAGGTGAAGGTTGCTGGAATGTGGACCGTAGTGATGGTTGTGTGGTTCGTGTCATAACACGAGGTGTCTGTGAACGGAATGTGTCTCCAGGGGGAGACACGGGTGGCCTTAAACCCAGGGAGGTCATTGCAGCAAAGGCGTTGGAGTCGGACCAACAAGCTGCAGGAAAGGTCGCAATCAGGAGGTCCTGACACTCTCGATTGAGGGGGGGGTGTTGGAATATGCAATCAGACAGTGTCAAGTCCCAGCCCGAAGAGACGACGACCGGGGCGCCTGTATGGTGTAACGGTCTAACGAGCTGTGTTCTACAGGTATGTCGTGAGTTCAATCCCCGCGGCGCCCTACCTTTTCCAACATGGTAGCACTTGTTACGGTCGAAGGGTCGACTGTGGCACTAGTCAGGTGAAGGTTGCTGGAATGTGGACCGTAGTGATGGTTGTGTGGTTCGTGTCATAACACGAGGTGTCTGTGAACGGAATGTGTCTCCAGGGGGAGACACGGGTGGCCTTAAACCCAGGGAGGTCATTGCAGCAAAGGCGTTGGAGTCGGACCAACAAGCTGCAGGAAAGGTCGCAATCAGGAGGTCCTGACACTCTCGATTGAGGGGGGGGTGTTGGAATATGCAATCAGACAGTGTCAAGTCCCAGCCCGAAGAGACGACGACCGGGGCGCCTGTATGGTGTAACGGTCTAACGAGCTGTGTTCTACAGGTATGTCGTGAGTTCAATCCCCGCGGCGCCCTACCTTTTCCAACATGGTAGCACTTGTTACGGTCGAAGGGTCGACTGTGGCACTAGTCAGGTGAAGGTTGCTGGAATGTGGACCGTAGTGATGGTTGTGTGGTTCGTGTCATAACACGAGGTGTCTGTGAACGGAATGTGTCTCCAGGGGGAGACACGGGTGGCCTTAAACCCAGGGAGGTCATTGCAGCAAAGGCGTTGGAGTCGGACCAACAAGCTGCAGGAAAGGTCGCAATCAGGAGGTCCTGACACTCTCGATTGAGGGGGGGGTGTTGGAATATGCAATCAGACAGTGTCAAGTCCCAGCCCGAAGAGACGACGACCGGGGCGCCTGTATGGTGTAACGGTCTAACGAGCTGTGTTCTACAGGTATGTCGTGAGTTCAATCCCCGCGGCGCCCTACCTTTTCCAACATGGTAGCACTTGTTACGGTCGAAGGGTCGACTGTGGCACTAGTCAGGTGAAGGTTGCTGGAATGTGGACCGTAGTGATGGTTGTGTGGTTCGTGTCATAACACGAGGTGTCTGTGAACGGAATGTGTCTCCAGGGGGAGACACGGGTGGCCTTAAACCCAGGGAGGTCATTGCAGCAAAGGCGTTGGAGTCGGACCAACAAGCTGCAGGAAAGGTCGCAATCAGGAGGTCCTGACACTCTCGATTGAGGGGGGGTGTTGGAATATGCAATCAGACAGTGTCAAGTCCCAGCCCGAAGAGACGACGACCGGGACGCCTGTATGGTGTAACGGTCTAACGAGCTGTGTTCTACAGGTATGTCGTGAGTTCAATCCCCGCGGCGCCCTACCTTTTCCAACATGGTAGCACTTGTTACGGTCGAAGGGTCGACTGTGGCACTAGTCAGGTGAAGGTTGCTGGAATGTGGACCGTAGTGATGGTTGTGTGGTTCGTGTCATAACACGAGGTGTCTGTGAACGGAATGTGTCTCCAGGGGGAGACACGGGTGGCCTTAAACCCAGGGAGGTCATTGCAGCAAAGGCGTTGGAGTCGGACCAACAAGCTGCAGGAAAGGTCGCAATCAGGAGGTCCTGACACTCTCGATTGAGGGGGGGTGTTGGAATATGCAATCAGACAGTGTCAAGTCCCAGCCCGAAGAGACGACGACCGGGACGCCTGTATGGTGTAACGGTCTAACGAGCTGTGTTCTACAGGTATGTCGTGAGTTCAATCCCCGCGGCGCCCTACCTTTTCCAACATGGTAGCACTTGTTACGGTCGAAGGGTCGACTGTGGCACTAGTCAGGTGAAGGTTGCTGGAATGTGGACCGTAGTGATGGTTGTGTGGTTCGTGTCATAACACGAGGTGTCTGTGAACGGAATGTGTCTCCAGGGGGAGACACGGGTGGCCTTAAACCCAAGGAGGTCATTGCAGCAAAGGCGTTGGAGTCGGACCAACAAGCTGCAGGAAAGGTCGCAATCAGGAGGTCCTGACACTCTCGATTGAGGGGGGGGTGTTGGAATATGCAATCAGACAGTGTCAAGTCCCAGCCCGAAGAGACGACGACCGGGGCGCCTGTATGGTGTAACGGTCTAACGAGCTGTGTTCTACAGGTATGTCGTGAGTTCAATCCCCGCGGCGCCTTACCTTTTCCAACATGGTAGCACTTGTTACGGTCGAAGGGTCGACTGTGGCACTAGTCAGGTGAAGGTTGCTGGAATGTGGACCGTAGTGATGGTTGTGTGGTTCGTGTCATAACACGAGGTGTCTGTGAACGGAATGTGTCTCCCCCTGGAGACACGGGTGGCCTTAAACCCAGGGAGGTCATTGCAGCAAAGGCGTTGGAGTCGGACCAACAAGCTGCAGGAAAGGTCGCAATCAGGAGGTCCTGACACTCTCGATTGAGGGGGGGGTGTTGGAATATGCAATCAGACAGTGTCAAGTCCCAGCCCGAAGAGACGACGACCGGGGCGCCTGTATGGTGTAACGGTCTAACGAGCTGTGTTCTACAGGTATGTCGTGAGTTCAATCCCCGCGGCGCCCTACCTTTTCCAACATGGTAGCACTTGTTACGGTCGAAGGGTCGACTGTGGCACTAGTCAGGTGAAGGTTGCTGGAATGTGGACCGTAGTGATGGTTGTGTGGTTCGTGTCATAACACGAGGTGTCTGTGAACGGAATGTGTCTCCAGGGGGAGACACGGGTGGCCTTAAACCCAGGGAGGTCATTGCAGCAAAGGCGTTGGAGTCGGACCAACAAGCTGCAGGAAAGGTCGCAATCAGGAGGTCCTGACACTCTCGATTGAGGGGGGGTGTTGGAATATGCAATCAGACAGTGTCAAGTCCCAGCCCGAAGAGACGACGACCGGGGCGCCTGTATGGTGTAACGGTCTAACGAGCTGTGTTCTACAGGTATGTCGTGAGTTCAATCCCCGCGGCGCCCTACCTTTTCCAACATGGTAGCACTTGTTACGGTCGAAGGGTCGACTGTGGCACTAGTCAGGTGAAGGTTGCTGGAATGTGGACCGTAGTGATGGTTGTGTGGTTCGTGTCATAACACGAGGTGTCTGTGAACGGAATGTGTCTCCAGGGGGAGACACGGGTGGCCTTAAACCCAGGGAGGTCATTGCAGCAAAGGCGTTGGAGTCGGACCAACAAGCTGCAGGAAAGGTCGCAATCAGGAGGTCCTGACACTCTCGATTGAGGGGGGGTGTTGGAATATGCAATCAGACAGTGTCAAGTCCCAGCCCGAAGAGACGACGACCGGGGCGCCTGTATGGTGTAACGGTCTAACGAGCTGTGTTCTACAGGTATGTCGTGAGTTCAATCCCCGCGGCGCCCTACCTTTTCCAACATGGTAGCACTTGTTACGGTCGAAGGGTCGACTGTGGCACTAGTCAGGTGAAGGTTGCTGGAATGTGGACCGTAGTGATGGTTGTGTGGTTCGTGTCATAACACGAGGTGTCTGTGAACGGAATGTGTCTCCAGGGGGAGACACGGGTGGCCTTAAACCCAGGGAGGTCATTGCAGCAAAGGCGTTGGAGTCGGACCAACAAGCTGCAGGAAAGGTCGCAATCAGGAGGTCCTGACACTCTCGATTGAGGGGGGGGGGTTGGAATATGCAATCAGACAGTGTCAAGTCCCAGCCCGAAGAGACGACGACCGGGGCGCCTGTATGGTGTAACGGTCTAACGAGCTGTGTTCTACAGGTATGTTGTGAGTTCAATCCCCGCGGCGCCTTACCTTTTCCAACATTTACTACATGGTCTTCTCCGTAGTCTTCTCCGTGGCCGCCTCCGCTGTCTACTCCACGGTGTCCTCCGAGGTCCCCTCCGAAGGCCCCCCCCCCCCCGAAGGCTCCTCCGAGGTCTCCTCTGTGGTTGCCATGACATGTTTCCCTGTGATTGCTTGAGTTGCTGCTTTGGGCTTAATGTAGCAGTGTCTGCAGCGTCTTCAGCTCTAGCGTGCCGTCGCCTGTGACCCTCTCGAGCTAATGCGGGTCACTGGTTTTGGGTTTTCTAGTTGCCCATTTCAAAGCGTTACCTACTGTCATCTGTTTACCCAAATGCCCTGGTTGTAACGAGGGCCCTCCTTAGCGACCCCCCCCCCCCGCAGGACCCACCCCGGCCTCTGTATTACTAACCTGACATTGAGAGTAGTGCAGCGAGCCGATGAGGCGAGCGGAACGGGTCCGCCACTGCCGTAGCGAAGCGTAGGCAGTCTGCTCCAATAGCGGAGCGAGCATAGCGAGCGAAGCGCCAACAAACTAAAAAATCACCGCCGCGTAGCGGCGGCGCTCGGCTAGTTTATATGAAACCAAAAATGGGTAAGGTTGTGACTCGTGAGGGGGTGCTGTTGACAGGAAAATAACGAAATACCCCTTTTAAAGTTGCCAAGAGTGCCCCCCCTCTTAACTAAGGAAATCCTGATGATGAAGGGAATAGATTGTACTTTACATCCGATTTTTGACCTGGTAGCGTGTGTTAGGACTACAGGACATGTATATAAGCGACTATAGTAGCAAATAGACCACCAGCATGGTGCATGGTGTCACTAGCATCGCTCATAACATTGACCTACTTCAGATTAGACCCTGAAATGGGCATGGCTTCCTACTACATGTACATGTATATTGGGTTTCCCTAAGCTATTCGAATCAGCGCACACAGCGCGAAGCAAGGTTCGCAACTACAATACTCAGTCTGGATAAGTTTGTGCGATTGCTGCAGTCTTAACACGAGAGGAGCACGGAAGACAGCTCTACGAATGTGGAAAAGATCAAAGCGGCCAACCACCTTAAGTTGTGCTCATTGAAGTCGTTGGCGCTATTTAGCTGCATGGCCGTCGGAGACAAAAGACATGAGACCGCCACAGAAGCCCAGATCCGCGCTGGGACGGACGTCGCCGAGCTGGAAGACGCTTTCCCACTGGAAAATTTTCAGACGAAGAGCCCTTTCCAGACGAGCAGTCGGATCAAAACGACGCCGACTACGATATAGATCCCGCCATACCCCAACATCCAATGACTCAGACTGAACTCGTTGGAGCGGTAGCTGAGGCCATCGCCGTTTTCATCGGAACCGTGTCGTGTATCAGCTCGACATCAACAAAAATTGCCGCGAGGAACCTCCTACTTCTCCTATCGATATAATATAGTACACGGATCACGCGTCTGCTAGCGGCTCAGTCTTAAGTTGAAGGCTCGATTCGGCGCCACGGCAACAACCGATATCTGAAACCAAACCTAACAACTGCTGCACTGCTTCAGCAAGAAGTCTGAATGTCGCCCCGGCTTGAAAGCCAACGAAACTCGGCGCGTGAAGTGACACTCGAGATTGTCTGAGAGTAGGCGGCCTCGTTTGGCAACTTTAAGCTGCTGGCCGAGGTTGTGTCGGTCTCGCTAGTATTGCGCCAGGAATCCACACAGTAGAGGGTGACTTCAGCACGCTGACGCGTACGATGGGTCCGCACTCAGCAACTACGCGATGGAAGGTGAGTTGCAATGTCGACAATACTTTAAGCTCATGCGTTTGGCGGACAAGATGTCCAGGTACCAAGCAGCTGCCTAGTGCGCGTTGCTCTTCAAACCAAGCACTCTAGCGTAGGCCACCACGTTTACATTCTTATACATTATTATGCATTCTTGTACCGCCCCGTTTTAGATTTCAATACACAGCGATACATTACTGATCGGGCCACCCCTTTGAAAATCCCCAGTGGGGATTCCCCACCCCCGTAGATCTATTAGATATTATCTAAAAGGGGGCATGATTTGCAAAATGTCCCCTCCGGACATGCCTGGTTGTGACTAGTGCTTTCCAAAACTTTGGCCAATCTGACCTCGAAAAGGTGGTCTTAAGAAGGAGGGGGTAGGGCTCAACCTAGGATTTGCTGTTGGCCTTGCATCGGATTACGAAAGTCCTACGTAGGAGCTCCGTCTTCACCTAAATGGCCAAGTTAAGCTGGCCATTTGGACCTTCGTAGGGCTAACGAGTCCTTCGTAGGACTGGATCAGGCCAGTGCGCCTGAAAGCATCTGTGGCAAGTGCATAGTTTGGCCACACTCGTACAGGCGGAGACTCAGGCAGCACCGCACCCAGGTCACCGTGCTCAGCGTGGAGCTACGTACATGTGCTACAGGTATAACGGTACTGAACGCGCTGACTTGCAGCCTACCTTTGCAAGTCATTCGCTCAGTTTACTTTCAGTTTTTGTTTATACCGGGTTTTACTGCCCTCGGTACTAACTTTTATGAGACCTTACGTAGGAGCAAAAGTCCTACGTAGGACCTCAAATCGGAGGGCGTTTTTGGACAATACCCGTTACTAACACAAAACTGAAGTTGAAGTGTTCGTTCATGCATGGCTACAGATGGTTGTGGGCTCAATAAGTTATATTTCGCGTCGTTAGGCTTCACAGCTGACGACACTATCGCTGGAGGAGGCCTCCAAAGCTACTCTCCAGCCGTCTTCTAGTGGTGAGCACGGCCTAATAGCCCGTTGCCGCCTTCGCCCCTTCGTCTGCTGCTGTTTGTACTCGCTGAGCTTGGAGAACACGGGCTTCTCCATCTGCAGCACCTTCCAGACGGAGCGCTTTTTGCGAAACTCGATCTTGCTCTTGCTCGGATCGGACACTGGCGAAAAGTTGCTGGGCTGCAGTGCTCGCTGCAGGGTTTTCAAGCTTAGATTGTCGGGAAGGATAGCGCCCCGCAAGAAGAAGTCGCGCACGATCGGGAAGATGGCGTCGGCGCAGGAGGTACACTTGGGCACCGCTGAGAACGTGTGCGACGCTAGTATCAGCACGAACTGGTGGAGTCCAACGCGGCGCTGGTTGACCACGTCGGGCGAGCGCGAGCACAGGAGGTGTCGTCGTGGGAACCAGTACCCGCGCAGCGTTTGGGCGAACCAAGCACACCCAAAGCACTGCGGACGGGCACCCCCGCCGCGGCGCAAGAAGAACGCGTGCAGTACCTTCCTCAGCTCGCGAAAATCCGAGTACCGGCGCTCCACGGTCCACTCCAAGTCCGTCCTGTCGAGTGTGCACTGCAGCACGTACTGCGTAGGGGTCCCCACGCGCGGACTGGGCTTCACGTTCAACAGCTTCGCCACGAGCTTTGGCCTGAGGCTGTCAGGTTGGCACGTGATGCTCGAGTGGAAGCAGTCGTCGGCGAGATACATGACTCCGCAGCTGCGAGATACGATAGCCTTATCGACGTGAGACCAGGCAAGTTGCGATGTAAGCCGTGGATCCGCCCCCCCCGCACTCCGCGAGAGCTGCTAATTGTGTGTACGCTGCTCGCTGTCACTGTTGCCATCATCTTCACTTTCTGATCCGAGTATCCTTGGCGCTTTGCTATTTATTCCGAGGCAAAACGTTCCATTTAGCGAGCGCCAAGCGATTGCGAACGCTGCGTCGTCGGGGCAGGTCCGCAGGACGTCAATGCCAACAATAGACTCGACGGCCCAACCGTCGAGCATCCATGGAAGCCACATAACGTTTCAGCACGCACGTGTCGGGCGTTTTCACTGCGACGGCTTCAGTACATGTTCAATCGAGAAGGGCAGCACGGCCTGCGTGCTGGGCATCTCCATCGCCGCCCAGCCTGATCCACCAGCCCGATCATCGGGGCCCGAAGCAGTACAGTGCTCCCATCGCGGAGGGCATCCTTGCCTTTTCGTATCGCAGCCCAATTTGATGCTGTATCATAGTGCTGATCCCGATACATTGTCGGTTTCCAGCAGCTGCTCGAATCATGCCTTTCGCTAGGCTTTCCCCGTTGACATCTGAATCCACCTCCGACTCTTTGGAAACGAACAAAAAATTTGCATCCGGTCTACACCAGTCTCGTGTCTTCCGCGCCCCGCCACAAGCGTCGACTCTTTCTAGGTCCTGCACGTGCCAATGCTATCCTCCCCCGTGGAATCGCCCAGCATGCGAGACACACGCAGCGCCGCTGAGCCCAGTCTGGACCCGGTGGACAAGCGCCGAAGCGGAAGCGACGCCAGCGCCATCGCAGAGGACGCAGCGCCAGCAGACAAGCAGGAGGACGCCTCGCACGTAGAGGCCGAGATCGAGCCGGAAGAGGCGAGCGACGAGACTGGAACGTCGAAGGAAAAGACGGCGGCTGACGAGCCAACCGAGCAGCCTGTGGAAGCCGTTGACGCCGCTGAGGTTGAGCTGGAGGAGAAGCCGACGACTGCCAAGACGCAGGACGAGCCGGAGCTCGAGACGCCGAGTGACGACTCGTGGAAGAACGAGGAGAAGGAAAAGCAAGAGCAGCAGCAGCAGAAGCGGACGCTACCCACGCGCCCTGCTACTGCCAGAAGTGCCGAGTCGGGCTCAGTCGTGCGCCGGCCGTTTGTCCCGTTGGCGTCCAAGAGCTGGCGCGTGCGAGCCATGGAGTCCAACACGCAGATCACTCGTCTTATGAAGGCGGCGTTGCTGCAGACGCTGCTGCACGCTATCCGCACTGGGTCGGTGGAAGGTGTGAAGGTCGCCATTGAGCGTGGAGTGCAGGTGCAGTACCTGGACAACCGCCAGCGCAACCTCGTCATGCTGGCCAGCAAGTGCGACACCGATGCTCGTCTGCACATTGCGATTATTCTGCTGGACGCCGGATGTGATATGAACCACAAGGACCAGCTAGGCTGGAGCTGTCTGCATTATGCTTGGTATGTGCTACGTAGATAGTTCTTGGATCGCTATGTTTGTGTACTAATTGTTGCGCCGTGTGCGATTTGACTTACGATCAGTGCTAGCGGAGCCGATGATGTGGCTGCGGAACTCATTCGACGTGGAGCTCGCGTCGAGTTCAACCCGTACGGATACGGCCCCGAAGACTTCAACATCCCCAAGGTGGCACGTGCGAAAAGCCTGCTGCAGCACACGGAGCAGCTGCAGCACGAGCAAAATGTTTGTGCAGCCTGGGCCTTCTTCCGTCGCCAGGCGGAGAAGACGGGCTACAGTGTCAAGTGCAAATCGGTATGCGGGCGGCAAATAGCTGTGATTGATTCATGCATCTGCAAAAGCACTTACAAATTTTTATATTTCTCTTCTGCTGTAGAACTGCGATCTTGGCAAGCCCCTCAAGATTACGTTCCAGGCCCCTCCTGGTCACAGTCCGCTTGACCGCATCCGCGTGGTCGACATGAACTCCGATGTGGCACTGTGGCTTCAAGTGTCCAAGACTTTCAGCATCCCTCCTGGCGATGTGGGCACAATTACGCTGGACGTAGAGACACTGGACCGACCATCACTGTATCGTATCGTTTACGAGAAATACGAGCCGACGCCAATTCAGCTGCCAACCTCGGTGGCTGAAAGCAACTTGTGCGTCAAGAACCTTGACACGGGAACCACTGTCTCGATGGGAAGTGTCAACAACTTGGTTCTGAAAGAACTTAAGAGCTCACGGTCGTCGAAGAAGTCCAAGAAACTGTCGAGCTCTGCCAGGTAAGCAGTGATGTGCGCAATAGCTTGGTGTATCAAAATTTGTTCTAACGAAACGGTATGATCTCGCTTACTAGGCCAGCACCGAAGTCGGATAAACCTTCAACGGTTGTTCGGAGAGGATCTACTACGTACGTATTATAAAATCGCTACGTGCGGGCGCTGGTGTGCTATTAGATCTGACGTTTTAATGTATGTTGCTTGTACAGCCGAGCTCGGGAGATCACTGAAAGCGTGTGTGAAGCCACTGTGGAGGAGGAATATGAAGGAGAAGAAGCTGAGTTTTCAGCTGATGAGACGATTACTACCCACGAAGTCGCCGAGCACCCAGCCGTCACGAGTATCACGGGTGTGTACAAGATTGTGGCAATGGGAGTCGTTAGTGTTTCGACACTGAGGACTGCCAAGGCTAACGAGTATGAGATTTCCATTAGTCGCAAGGGCCCTCTTGGACTTCAGCTGGTACGATTTTCGCGAATTGTGTTTTTGTTAGCACCAATTTAGTCGTCTCACTGATTCTACTTGTTCGTGCGTATAGGCGCCCAAGCTTGACGGCTCCAAGAGATCGCCGCGTCTCATTGTGCGACGTAGTCAGGGCCAAGCTGCAGCTGTGAACCCGGGCGATTGCCTTGTTGCGATTGGCAACGCGAACATCGAGCACGCGGGTCTGAAGCACACGCTGTGGGCGCTGAACGATGCGAAGCGCCCACTTGTGCTGCGCTTCCGACGTGGCAACGCCAAGGAAAAGAGGAGTCTATTCAAGGCAGGTCTGTCCAAGCTCACAGGACCTCGTAGACAGCCTGTCATCGCGGTGTAAACCTGTGGTAGGAACAGCTTTTTATTTTTTTATTTTTGATAGGATGAACATGAGGTCGAAAGCATGAACCTGAGAATCAATGAAGCGGTCAAGGTGAAGCTTACACAAAGTGAAACTTGTTCTGCTCATCTACTATCTGTCGCTAGTTTTACTTCTCAGCGGGACAGGAAGCACGAACTGGGAACAAGGCTACAGCATGGGGTGGCCTTTGTCCACGTGACAGTATTTGAACGTCCTGTTCTGAATGGTGCACCGTCGGCATAGTGCGCCGGGTTTGGTTGACACGTCGATCACGTGCAACGGGTGTGTCTATACCAACGGGAACATCATAACCATTCTGGCTGTTAGTCGCGTCCCTGTTTTCGCTATCGCACAGGAAAAAGCTCACCCTGAAGTGCTCAACCAGATCGTCGGGGTGGATTTCTGTGCGGGTATCCGTCTCAGGATCGTACACGATTGCAGGGTCTGCCGTCAACGTTTAATTAAACGGAACTGTTAGCTGCGATCCCGTCTCTCAAGAGCTCAGCCAAAATATATCATACTTACATTGCTTGCCGTCACCCCGCCATATATACCACGCTTGCGCCTCCCACCACGCTGGTTCCTGTGATCCAACATTCTGATACTGTACGCAGACAATTGAGCAATCCGCCGCCACCAAATTAGTCCCCGTGCTTGGATTCTGCTCGTGCAAGCATAATTGTAACCTACTGCGATTGCTAGCATCGAGCCTGGCCGTAAGGAGCTTGCCCACGTTTTGACGTGCTCCAAGAAGTCCTTTGGAGCTTTATCCGCCGCGTACTTCTTCGTCAACAGCCACTCGCCGTCTTTTCCGTTCCCGCGCCGCTGAAGCCATGGGTTATGACCATGAAATGTCCACGTGTTCGGCAGGATGATCCGATGCGGCTCGTTCGGGTCCACACAGATAGTGCCAAACGCCCAGTGCGGGAACTGCTGTCTCATCGCTCCTGTCTTGTAGCCTGTGTAGTAGACGAAGATCTTGTGCACACACGTCATTTGGTTGTGCATGAATTGTGACCACGACTCAGTCGCCTTGGGCTTCTCTTGCTTGAGCAGCTTGCCCTGCTCAGCTTCAGCCATAAATTCCCCCGTTGCCTGCTTGGCCATGACCTCCACGTCGTGCCGGAAAGCTTTGTTTGCCTGTCATTCAGCAGGCCACAGCACACTCGTCAGCAACACGACTATCTCGCAGTCTCCTTCCTTCAGCAGCACGCACCATTCCCAACCGACCGAGCGCAATAGGCGGCAGGAACGCAGCAATGTGCAGCTTGAGCTCGTAGTTGAGCTGCTGGATGTTGGTCACTTTCTGGCTCTTGCGCGTCTTGGGCCTCGCCGCAGCGACCACTGCAGCCTTGGTGTCCGCTCGGCGCTTCTTGGCGGCTGCCTTTCCGACCAGGTTCTTCTGAAAGTAGGCGCTCTCCACGCGCAGCATGCAGGAGCAGACTTCGCGGCCGTTGCATCGACGCGTGTGGCGCACGAGTTTGGCGTCAATGGGCGCGATCGGCGCCTTGCTCGGGCTCGCGGCGTCGGCCGCCTCCTGCTGCTGCTGCTGCTCCTGGTTCATCGTCGAGGCTTCTGGCGTCGCCTCGAGTGTCCGTACACCAACCAGCAGATGGGGCAGTGCGATTTGATTCGCCAAAAATACGCCGCAACTTACAAGGCGAGTGAAGTGAGAGGCTGACGATGCTGGGGCTACGGCTGCGGTGCTCGAGGCCTGTGCAGGCGAACGGGACGCGGCGCTGGCTCGCGGAGGCCGCCAAGCCGAAGGCCGTCAGTCGCGTCAGAGGCACCAGGGACTTGCTGGCTGACGACTCGCAGCAGCACCGCGAGGTCCTTGACGTGCTGCAGCGCACAGTCGAGCGCTATGGATTCCGCTCGGTGCGTGTCAATCGTCCGATCAGTGCGTGGTTTGGCGGACGCGTTCCTCTCTGACAATGTACACTACGTGCAGATCCAGACGCCGCTGCTGGAATACACGGATTTGTTCTCGCGCTCGCTGGGCGATGGCTCGGACATCGTCATGAAGGTGGGCTACAACTTGCTCGGTATTGCATTTGATGACGATGGATTGGGTATTAACACATTCATGTCATTTGCTACGTTTGCGATTGCAGGAGATGTACACGTTTAAGGACAACTCGGGCAAGAGTGTGACGCTGCGACCTGAAGGCACTGCCGGTGCGGGTTGGATGCACGGGAGTCCGTTGGTACTGCGTCGTTGCTGAAGGTTTTCGTGCGTGCGTATAATACGTTGCAGGTATTATGCGTGCACTTGTGAGCAACAACTTGCTGTTTTCGCTGCCGCAGAAAATCTCGTACTCGGGCAGCATGTTCCGGTGGGTTGTGCTTTGGGTATCTTTCCTGGTTGAAGTTGAGTTTATTATTGAACGCCGACTGGTAATGCTCGATTGGGTGCAGATATGAACGTCCCCAGCGCGGAAGGTACCGAGAGTTCCAGCAGTTCGGTATGTTCTGTAGCATATCTTTATGGTTATGACTTTGGTCTAATGTTTCCATTGTACGTTGGTTAGGCGTGGAATTTGTGGGTTCTTCGGGCCCATCGGTCGATACCGAGGTATGCTGGATAAACACATTTGCCAGGTTCCTTCATGATCATCTTACGCAGCTCGGGTGAACCTCGATACAGGTCATCGCAATGGCTGCTGATGCCTTGGAAAGTTTGGGCATTAAGGACAAGGTCGTACTGGAGATTAACTCTCTGGGTGACAACGAAAGGTGACAAGCAACTTAGCGCAATACATTTAGAGGGTATAATAATGTTTAACTGATGTCTTGTTATATCTGCAGCCGCTCAAGGTACCGTGCGGCGCTAGAAGCTTTCTTTTCCAAGTTTAAGGACGAACTATCCACGGATAGTATCAAGCGGTGAGTTAGTTAGACTTGGACGCTCTGTTGCGTGCTTACTAACGGAGTTCGTTTGAAATGGTTAGCCTCGAGCGAGGAAGTGTTCTCCGAATTTTGGACTCCAAGAGTGAGGCCGACCAAAAGATTATTATCGACGCTCCTCAGCTTAAGGATTTTCTTTCCGACGAATCCAGAACGGTAGGAGGTTATGTTTGCGGTTGCTGTTAATGCTATCCGGCTGACGTTTTATTTTCACAGCGATTTGATCAAGTTCTCGGTGGTCTGGATGCGTTGAGCATTGCCTTCCAGCACAATCCTCGCCTCGTGAGAGGGCTGGTGCGTTCTTGTGTCATTGGATCGAGTTCAGGCTAGTTAAAGGTACTGATTGGTCTTCGTTCACGGTGGCAGGATTACTACAGCAACACTGTTTTTGAGTTTGTTGAAAAGCCCGCATCTGCAGCTTCTAGCAGTGTGGAAGCAACAACAGGAGGGATTGCAGTGCTAGCTGGTGGCTGCTACGATGGTCTCGCAGAGTCGTTAGGAGGGCCTGCGACAGCTTGCGCGGGCTGGGCTGCTGGAGTTGATCGGCTTAACCTGCTTCGAGAGATGCCAATCGAGACTGCGATCTCAGTCGCGGTACGCAATCTACACATCGCCAAGCTGGAAAATTTGTTTTCGTTGTCTAAGGATACTTCTTGTTTCGATTAATGCTCCACAGGTTGTTCCGGTTCTTTCAGGCGATGATTCGAGTCGAGTGCTGCACGAAGCCATGCTAGTTGCTCAGGTAAACAGATCGACTGGACCACACGCTTTGCAAGGCGGTCTCCACTCATACCTTCTATGTCTCATTTGTGCAGACGCTTCGTCAGCGTGGCCTGACGGTTCACTTTTGCCATGGTCGCGGGAATATGAAGAAGCAGATGAAGGTAACGAATGCTGTGCTCTGTGTATGACAACAAGTGCATCTCGCTTCACGTAGACTAACGCCTCGTTGTTCATCTTTAATGCTGCAGGCTGCTGAACGCTACGGCAGTACCCATGCTGTGATCCTGGGAGGTGCGGAAATCGAGCAACAGAGTGTGAAGGTCAAGAATCTCGAGAAGCGAGAAGAGGCGGAAGTGTCGTTGGTTGAGCTGGGTAGCTTTGAGTTTCTCTGAGAACATCATAGGAAGGGCCGCATAGACATCAATAGAGCTTGACCACTTCTATGTGAAAAACCTCGATCCTATTGTCTATTTCGTGGAATTATTGTGAATAATAATCGCACAAAAACCGGGCGATGGCACGGTTTGAATACAAATATCAAGACTAGCGCGCTCGACATACATCGCCCAAGAGGTTATTCTCTTCGCGGGTCTGCGAAACGTTTGAAAATGCAAACCAGTTTGGTACACAAGGACACGATGGAGGAGCCCCCGGCCGAGGAGCTCCGCCAGGACGGGCAGCAACAGGAGCTGCACGAGGAACACGAGCATGAGCAGGAAGATAAACCCTTGGAGCTGGCCCGCCAGGAACCAGAGCCCGAGGAGATGGAGGTGTGGTGCTTGATCGTGGGGATGGTCGGGACGGCGTTTCCAGTGACTGTCAAGGGAACCGATCGCGTTTGGGAGCTACAGAAGACGATCAAGAACGAGGCCGTGGAGATCTTTGGAGACTTTAACGCCGCTCAGCTGCGGCTGTATCTGGCCAAGAATGACAGTGGCCAGTGGCTCTCTGCAGCCGAGGTGCAGGCTATTGAGAACGGCGACGCGCGGCCAGCCCGATCCTTGCTGGCGAGAGGCCATTTGGCGTCGATGAGTCAATTGGTTGGAATTTTGAAGGGCCGTGACGCAAACTCCGTCCACATTCTGGTCCCAGCTCCGTCGAAATCATCGGAGATAGAGGTTGAGCCTGATATCGCTGGCAAGAGGAAGCGGTCGGAGCAGTCATTTGGGGAGGTGGAGAAAATCGGGGTATCCGCTGAAGAGTGGAAGTTTCTGTTTGATATATTGAGACAGAAAAGACAAGCTGGGCCTGGGGCCCAGCTTGTCTTCTCTGGATTTGTTGCGACACAAACCCTGCACGAGTTCTGCAAGGGATTCGGTGGCTTTCCGTCGTCTTACTTCGTACGGCAGGAGGGACTTGTGCTTTGGGGGCTGGTCATGCGGATTCTGTCGAAAAGAGAGAAGCGGGTTGTGCTTGTGGGCTCGGCGGGTGTCGGCAAATCGTGCTTTGTTATGCTTGTAAGTCTTTATGTGGCGCTTGTCGAGAAGAAAAAAGTTTTGGTGGTACGACGTCTGCGGGGATTTTCAGAAGCGAGTGCAGTGGTCTACCTTGATGGTGCGAAGGGCTCGTGCATTCGAATGGCGAATCTGACGTCTGCAAAAATTGCTTCGCTTCCTGACAGGAAAGAATTTCAAGATGCTTTCGTGTTGATTGATGGCTATTCCAGAAAGGAAGCAGGCCATCTGTTTGGCTTGCTCCCGTTCCAACTCATTGCGTCTCCAATGGAAGACGATATTTGTTTTGACGACTCAGCTTGCGCTGTGGTACTACCAGGATGGCAACACAGTGATCTACTTCAATATGCTGAATCGAAACCGGACGACTGGAAAAGATCGACGGGATTTGGCCACGAACAACAGAAAACCGTGAAAGAACTTGTGGAGGCACAATACTTCTATAGTGGTGGAAGTCTCCGTAATTTTCTCAAGCATCGCGAAGATGTGAAAAACGGAATAGATAGCATCTGTGGCATAGTGGAAAATGCTCAATCGGTTGACTTGGAATCGCTGCATCAAGCTGGTTTGCAAGTGAGCGAGTCATATGACCGAGTTCGGCGGCACTACGTTCTGGACCCCAACGATGAAGACCACTATTGGCACGTGTGCCATTGGCTAACCCAGGTAGACTGCGGATATGCATTCAAACGGATTGGACGCTTTATGGACTGGGAAAATCTCATTGGGAACTATGAGTGTGCTCAAAAAGCCCGATCTGGATTTTGTGGCGCGGCATATGAACAATGCTTTCATGGTGCGCTCCACCAGGCAACGAAGTGGTATCCTGTTCAGATGGTGAACGTCGTGGTTAACTTTGACCCAACGTGCTCGAACCAAAGGTACGATCGAATCGAGCTGGGAGGCCAGTCTGTTCAATGTGAGGGTACATGCAGAACGGAGGATAAGTGCTATGCACACATGCCTAAGCTCGCCCCGGGAACATATTGGCATCCTGAGTGCGTTGAGTTCCCTTTTGTCGACGCAGTGGTTATTTGCGAGGCCACTCTGCGAGGGAGCAGTATGAAGGAGAAGATTGTGGCCTGCGTCAGCACCACTGTCGGCGATCGGAAGATATTCCAGCCAGAGCTCTGGCGGAAGTTGAAGGAGGCTATTGATGAAAATGATAGCATCCCCACGAGCGTTCCCCGAGTGTTTGTCATTGTGGGTCCTGACGCCAGTACCTGCAAGCGGTTCACCTTGGTTGATGCTCCCGCCCCAGACGAACATATGGTGTGCTGCTTCGACCCACCTAAGTTTCCGCGGAAGCCAGCACTGCCTTACTGAAGAATAAAGAGATATTGTAGTGAGTTGACTTGTCACCATAAAATGCAAACCGTATGTCCACAGGGCTTTGATTGTTTGTCAAAACTAGTGAGGGATCTGGCCCAATGCTACCTGATTGCCTATGACTGCATTATTCCGTGTCTCAACGACAGGCACACGAGTGTCAGCTCCAGCTCGATCGTTGTGTTCGCTGAGCGGGTACTTCGATAGGGTAGCGGCAAGAGCATGTAGTGTTGTGGACTGGAAGCAGCTTGCGGAGCTAGGGCCTTGTTGGCCAAGAGCCAACTCTATGCATTACCACGATTGCAGGAACTCTGTCCCAGGGTGAGCTCAGCGAGTTGCGATTGCAAGAGCCGAAGCGCTGGACATTGAGCAAGACAGTTATACAGCACGCACTAGACAATGCGTACATGTATTAACGCAGTGGACGTGTGTGAACGTTGTTTGCATGCACTGGAGTGGATCTCGATCGCTGCCGAGTCGCTTGAGACTCAAATTGCTGAGCTTCACAGCACTGCTGACAATGTCAGTCTGACGTTGCTGGTTCTGTCAACACTGCCAACAATTCGCGATGCACTGTGGTAAGATAATTGCAGCGTGCAGTTGAAGTTCTTCGTTGTATCGCTGTGTGGGCTTGTTGGTGTCACTGTGGAAAAGTTTCACGTAAGGTCTTCTGCCAGTTTCGTGCCGTCCTTCGAACTTGCGGACTTGCTGTGGCATAACTTTTCATTGAATTGCCCATTCTGAAATCTGATTGCACCCGCTAAATCTGCGCGATTGGGCTGAATTTATGTACTTCACGCTGGTCCGTGTAAATTTTGCAGAAATTCTTGTTATTGTTTTGAAAAGCTTGTTGATTTGGAGTGAGCTGCCAGTTTCCTGCCTCTTTTTGATAGCATTTTTGTATGCAATGCAAATCCTAGGAGGCTCATCACCGGAAATTGCATGTGACGCTGGAAAAATCTACCAATAGACTACGAGAGTTTAACAAGGAGAAGATGCTAATTGGCTAAAACAAGTAGGCACGGAACTGGTTGTAGGCACGCAACTGGCACCTTACATTGAGTCGATTCACAATCGAGCGGTGACACCACGTTAGTGCGATCGTTCATCAGCAACACGAATCTTTTGGTCACATATTTCGCCGACAAGCATACTTACGCCCATAGTTTCGATGAGTCAACAAACGCGACTACCGAGAAGTTACGGGGGGGGGGGGGGGGGGTCTGTCAAGACGCACTGTTAAACAGGCAGATAAGTGTACTTACGCGTCATTCACGACGTATGAACTTCAATCAGCACCGAGATATTGAGTCCAAGTTTTCAGCGGCCAAGCACCCCTCAAAATCTACCGCCGTGACAAAACAATCTCGCCGCCAGCACTGACCTTGAGTGTTAAGACTGACATGACGTCCTCTCTCCTCGCCCTTGCTGTTGCCATGTCTGCCACCGAAGTGTAGCCATGCCCGCCACCGCGCTCAATTCATTGAATTGCACCATACAAAGTCCAAGCCATTTCTGTTCATTGGTGTGTGCCACATAGCTCCGTGCACTGCGCCATTTCGCGGTTCGACAGCGTACGAGAACAGCGCGCCCTGCCAGTCCCTGCGGCTGCTCCACCGCTGGCGTCGTGGACCCCAGACTCGCTGCTGTTGCTTCGTCTGCGCGGCCACCTGCGAGGCCCATGGAGAGCGCCACCCCTGAGCCAGGTGCGTCCGCATGCATGCAGAGACTGCGAGGAATGGGTGGAGGAGGCCACAGAAGCCGCCTTCAAGGCCTTCTGCCTCTTCCTTCGTCACGATTACGCCCACGCTATTAACTATAAATGGGTTAAGTTGTACTGACGCCGCTCGTATTTTGCTCTTGACGTATCGCCAGCGCCCGCACCGCCCAGCGAGCAGGAGAAAGCCCCCGCCGCGTCTCCCGCCCCAACGGACACTCCGGAGCCGAAGGTTAGCGTTGCCGAGCCGAAGTCGAGCCCAGTCAGCTCCAGTACAGATGCGTCAAAGGAACAGGTGAAGGCAGAGGTACAAGTGAAGCCGGAGGCAGCTGCAGAACAAGTGAAGAGCGAGGATGGCAACCGTCGGAAGCGCCACACGAAGAAGGTGAAGTATGTGGAGGAAGACGACATTTCAGAGGGCGAAGAAGCCGCCATTGCTGAGAAGAAGAATCGCGCTCAGCGGCTTGACTATCAGTTGAGGACCGTACGTGGCTTTTATTTCTGATTCGGTTGTTGTGTGACTTCAAGTGGCGATCATTGATTATTATTTTTTTGTTGTCCTTGATTAGGATGTGGGCTACCCGCAATTGGACCAAATTGTCGGACGAAGGATTAACGAGTCTACGGGGCTTGTCGAGTATCTGTGCAAGTTCCTGGGCCGATCGTACTTGCATTTGTACTGGCTCACGTTCGACGAGATGGAGCTGTTCATTCCGGAGGGATACCAGAAGTTCCATCGCGTGCACGTGTATGACCGCAAATTGAGGCGCGAAGGATACCAACCGCTGGATGAAGTGGATGATTTAGAGGCCAACAAGTTGACGGTGGAGAAGATTCTGAACCACAAGGTGGACCCGGCTGACCATTTGGACGAGCAAATTGAAAAGCGCCGACAGCAGCTTTCGTATGAGCCCAAGTTCCCGCGTGTGACAGACTATTTCTTGATGGACAATGCTGATGCACTGTCGGAGCGTATGTTGGGCATCGTCACGAAGCTGACGAAAGAACCCGGAGGAGATATTTTTGAACACCCTGTCGATGTTGAAGAGGTTCCCGATTACCTGAACTTCATCACAAATCCGATGGATCTCGGAACGGTCGCTACTCGAATTGGTCGTGAAAGTTACTACGTTGGACCATCGGCCACGTCGTTGTTTGCCTCGGATGTCAGATTGGTGTTCAACAACTGCAAAACCTACAATGCAGAAGGTTCAGACATCTGGCGCGTTGCTGACGAGCTCCTGCGCTGTTTCGAAAAGTGGTTATACGACTGGGTGCTGTCTCCGACGGCGTGGATGAAACTTCCTCCTACGGGAGATGCGGAGCAAGATCAACAGCTTCAAAAAGAGTTCCGACGTGAAGCTGAAACTTTTTACGACGTTTGGGCATCGTGGCAAATTGGCTGTTGTGTGTGCGGTAACAATGACCACAGCGAAGAGCTATTGTTGTGTGATCGGTGCGATGGTGAGGTGCACATGCAGTGTGCTACCCCCAAAGTGACTGAGTTGCCTGAGGGCGAGTGGTTCTGTGGATACTGCCGGGCGCGTTCTAAGTTTATTGCGAAGGTGGAAGACGTGAAGCAGGAGATCGCTGAAAAGAAGTCGAACACCATCGATGCTGTCCCATCAGGTGCTACCGAAGACAGTGCCCCCTCGACCTCGAATGCGTCCCAAACTGCTCCTTCGGACGAGAAGACGGTAACTACTTCAAAACACATCCCGAACATCATTACGGAACGTGTCGATGGTGACGGAAAGTTCAACAAGAAAACGAAGAAACGAAGCCCTAAAGGAGCTAGCGCGACTAAGAGTTTAGCTCCAATCAGCGTGAAGGATCGTGCCGCCACATTTTTCCTGGTCAAGTGGGTGGGCATGTCCGTTCGATTTTCAACCTGGGAACGTCCTGAAGATATCGGTGACGATGAACAGATCCAGAGATATTTCAAGTTCAGCCGCGTACCTAGTGCCAAGGAAATCAGTGAAACTACGTGCCAGTTGCCGTGCTGCGCTAAACGGCACCAGTACGCTTTAGCTAATAGCACGAGCGGCAAAAAATGTTGCGAAAAAGACCGCTTTTGCACTCTGGGGTACGGCCACGAGGGTGACTGCAGTCGCAGTATTAAGGCGCTGGGCGGGGCATACGGTAGCAGTGCATACCAACGACTGCACATGGCGGAGCAAGTGAAGGCTCAACTGTTTGCCTTTCATTGCTTGCTGAATAACCACACACCAGACAAAGATGTGCTCAAACAGTGTGGAGTGTACACAAACGCGTACGTCACCACGAAGCAACATTTCGCACCGAAAGCTGTTAAAGACGACGGCGATGAAGATTATTCAGACGAAGATGGTGATTCTTCCGACGACGATGCTGACTTTGACGCCGAGCTCGACTATCCTAATCGACCCGCTTTGTACCCAGGAATCCTGACCCTGGAAAATGACGACGGCGAAGAGGAGGACGGTGTGGCTGCGGGTCATAAAAAGAAACCAGAAGAAGAAGTGGGTGAAGTGCTTAGTTCACTTGTTGAACATGTGGCCCTTGGATATCCCACTAAACTGGAGACCGTCAGCGCTGAAGTTCGATACGATTCTAGATATCCTGCAACCACGTTCGGAACCCGTCAAGCCTTCACTGAGTATTGCGTTGTGCTCGGTCGATCTCCATTCGGTCTCGGAATGCGCCTTGGCATTAGCAGCTCTAACAGTGTGTCGGTGCTTGGATTTCAGATTCTCGCAAATGGTATGATCGGCCCAGCTCAGGCATCTGGCGCCATTTCAATCGGGGATGTGCTGGTTGCCGTGAACAACGTTTCGGTGGCTGGGCTTTCTTTCCAAGACGTAGTCAGTTTGATCAGCGCATCTCCCAGCAGCATCTTATTCCACTTCCATTCCCCGAGACCAGCGTTCATGTACCCGCCGTTTTGTCAAGCTAAGCAAGTGACGATGACCCGTGTGGAACAAATTCCCGACGACGCGATTTCTGAAAACTCCAAGTACGCAAACTACAGTTACAACAAGTACAAACGGATGCTCAAAGTGGGAATTGCAGACCCAGAGGTTGCATCGTCAGCTTCAACTCAAACTTTGATGCAGCACTCGAACTATATCGCCCCGAGCGGACCTATGCAACATCTGTATGCTGGTGTCGTCGACAACAGTATCGACCCCCACGAGCATTTTGCTAGTTTCCTCCCGGAGCGCAGCAGTACGTCAAAGAGTGGACCGCGTGGTAGTGGCTCTGGTCCAACTGACCGTGGAGATGCAAATGAGTTCGTGCCATACGAACAGTCGCCAACATACAAAGGTGGCCGTACGTTGCGACAATATCAAGTTGAGGGGCTCAACTGGATGGTTTCCTGCATCAAAGCCCAGCGATCGTGCATCTTGGCGGATGAAATGGGACTGGGTAAAACAGTGCAGATTGTGTCGCTGCTTGAGCATATGAAGTCGGAGGAGTCGATCCGTGGGCCGTTTTTGATTGTTGTGCCTCTGTCCACGATCCAGCATTGGCGTCGCGAAATTGAGAGTTGGACGGACCTCAACGTGTGCGTCTATCACGATATTGGAGATCGTACCACCAAGTTTAATGCTAAAGACATGCGAGCCGTCATTCGAAATCAGGAATGGTATTATCCTGGATTGGGCAACTCAATCTTCAAGTTCCACATCCTGCTGACTACGTTCGAGACAATTTTGGCAGACTTTGAAGAGTTCGAGCATATTCACTGGCGTCTGGTTGTGGTGGATGAGGCGCACCGTTTGAAGAGTGCAGGTTCTCGGGTGCTAAAAATGATGCGTGTTCTCCATGTTGATCGCAAGGTGTTGCTGACAGGTACACCCTTGCAAAACAATACCCAGGAGCTGTGGGTCCTGCTGAATTACCTGGAACCGGTAAAATTCGCGAGCCTTGAAGAATTCAACGCGAGTTTTGGGAAGTTGCACTCACAAGAACAAGTTGTCAAGCTTCAGCAGTTGTTGGCACCTTACATTTTACGACGCGTGAAAGAAGATGTGGAGAAGAGCATCCCGCCCAAAGAAGAAACAATTATCTCGGTGGAGCTTACGACACTGCAGAAACAGTACTATAGAGCCATCTACGACAAAAACAAGAGCTTTCTGTACCGCGGCACGAAGAACGGCTTACCCACGTTGAACAACATCCAGCTGCAGCTTCGAAAGTGCTGTAACCATCCATTCCTCATCAAGGGTGTCGAAGAACGAGAGCTAGAAGAGCTCGGCAGCCATCCAACTCCAGCCCAGGTGATGGAGAAAACTATTGAGTGCTCTGGCAAGATGATGCTCGTGTCGAAATTGATCCCGAAGTTGAAGCGGGATGGCCACAAGATTTTGATTTTCAGCCAGTTCCTGAAGCAGCTAGACTTGCTCGAGCGCTACTGCGAGGCGAACTCTTTTGTCTACGAGCGCCTCGACGGATCCACTGGTGGAAGTATGCGGCAGAGTGCAATCGACCGTTTCTCTCGCCCACACTCGAAGTCTTTCGTGTTCCTTTTGAGCACAAAAGCTGGCGGCGTTGGAATCAACCTCATTGCAGCAGATACGGTAATTATCTTCGATAGCGACTGGAACCCGATGAATGATTTACAGGCGCAGTCGCGTTGCCATCGTATCGGTCAGAAAAAGAGTGTGCAGATCTACCGGTTGGTGACACGCAACACGTACGAGAGCGAAATGTTCGATCGTGCTTCACGAAAGCTTGGTCTTGAGCATGCAGTGTTGGGCACGGCATCCTTCAATGAGAATTCGCAGATCACGAAGCCGTCAGCGGAGCAGCTAGTGGAATTGTTGAAACGTGGAGCGTATGCGCTCATGGAGGATGACGATACGGCATCTAAAGAGTTTGCTGAGCGCGATATTGAGACCATTTTGAAAGAAAACGCCCGTGTCATGATAGTAGGTGGCGGATCTAATGCAAACAAGGGGGCGGATGGCGATGCGGCTGGGCCGACATCACCTCGACAGAGGAAATCGCCGCTGAAGTCAAACAAACGCAAATCGCTTGGTGGAATGGCGGTGGACCGTTCGTCTTTTGTTGCAGAGGGATCCACAGGTGAGCTTTCTGTGGACGACCCCAACTTTTGGGAGAAGGTGCTCCCTGGTGCTGTGTCGGTGGAGATGCTGAGCTTGAAGCTTGAAGATGGCAGCGCTGTTAGCTCTCGCCAGGCGAAGATTAAGTTTATCAGTAATCTGGACATCGCTCTCACCAGCTTGGTCACTGAGATGAGCTCCGGCAACAGTGCGGACGATGGTCGCGTGGGAGTTCGAGATATTCAGCACGAATATGATATTGCCATCCAGGTGCTGAGTACTGTAAGCTCGAAGTACCGCAACGAGTTCTCCAGCGAGCAGATTGATCTCGTGAAGGGGTACTTGTCAAAGCTAGAGAAGTCACGGGTCCGAAGCTGTCGACTAGCGCCATCTCGGACGAATATGTTCCAGGATGAAGATTTCGACACTCCGAAGAAGAAAAGGCGAAGGAGGAGCACGCCCTCGGGAAGCAGGGCGGCTAGTAGTGAGGATGAAGCATACGGTGATACTCCAGTGAAAAAGCGCGGTAGCAGACCTCGTGGAAGGCCGCCAAAGCACCCGCGAACTGAAGGTGGTAAGCCTCCGACTGCTCTTTTCCAGGCCGGCGCTATTAACGACAGCGACGATTTGTGTACTCTATGCGGTGATGGCGGATTAATTTTGCTGTGCGATGGCCCCTGCCATCGCTCGTTCCATCTTGAGTGCGTGGGGATGAAAGACGAGCCCAACGACGAGCAGTGGCTGTGCCCAGATTGTGCGGAGGGGCGTCACATGTGCTTGATTTGTAAGCAGGTTGGTGAAATGGGTGTGGAATTCGGTGTCACTCAATGCTCGGTAGCGAAGTGTGGAAGGTTCTACCACAAGGGCTGTCTTGCTAAGAGCTCCCGTGTAGAGTGGGTTGGCAAAAAGCGGTTCCGTTGCCCGAGCCACTTTTGCCACGCTTGCTCCCAGGCCAGTAAGAAGGAATCCGCCGCCAAAAGCAAGAAGAAAAAGGATGATGTCAAGACACACGTGGTGAGCTGCATCCACTGCTCGCAAGCCTTCCACCCGGAGTGCATTCCATCAGCGGACAAATTCATTCGGCTCTCAAAGAACCTCATGATTTGCGCGAACCATCTCGACGGGAAAAGACCACCACAAGCTGCTGCAGGGAACGCATCTCGATCGGGATCTACGCAGCGTGCTGGTGCAGCGCTTGCCGCTGCTGCAGCTCAGCAGCGAGAGGAAGTTCCGCAGCAGATACCTCTTGATGAGGACGACGAACTTGATGAGGACGTATCGACGGATAGGTCAAGCGGCAAACGCAAGCGTGCGTCGTCGCCGAAAAGGGCGAGCAGTTCTGGCGCGAAGAAGAGCAAATCTACTCATTTGGATGGTGCAGACAAGTCGGTCGTGAAGCCCAAGATCTGCGCGTTGTGCCACCGCGGAAACGTAATGGGAGGGGGCGCAGACGGCCATGGCGCAACGTCGGCATCGTCTTCATCCAAGAACGGAGCGCGCAATGGAAACTCGAGTACGGACTCAACGGGCACTGCTACGGCTGATATGGCATTAGAAGGACCATTCATCGAGGCCCCGGTGCGGTTAAAATACGCGGACAAGCCCAATGAGTCGGTGTATGTTCACTTGAACTGCGCCGTGCACTCGCCAGAGGTATACGTGAAGGCGGATGGACTTATCATGAACTTGCCGAAGGCAATCAAGCGCGGGCGTCAGCTCAAGTGCACCAGTTGCCATAAACTCGGCGCCACCGTTGGCTGCGTCGTGGCGAAATGCCGGCGCAATTACCACCTGCGCTGTGCTGTTGAGAGCGGCGGCGAGATTGACGGCACGACGTACGCCCTGTACTGCAAACCGCACGCTGCTGCGCGCAAGGAACCGACTCGTGTGTGCGTGTGCAGCGCCAGCGAGGAGGACCCGGTGCTCACACTGGTGTGCTCGTCATGCTGCACCAAGTTTCACCCGAAGTGCGTCAACATGTCGGAGCGCCACGCGGCTCGCATGGCGAAGACGTGGGTCTGCGGGGTCTGCGACGGATCGGCCGCAGCGAAGCCGATGACCCCGACTCACGTGCCCGCGGCCAAGGCAAAAACTACAGTGTCGAAGAAGGCAGCGACCAAGCCAGCCAGCTCGGAGGATCCTGCCAAGACGACTAAAAACCCGGCATCGAAGAAGAAGAGCAATGGCAAGGCGGAGAGCGTCGACGCAGCCGAGCCGCCCACCACTCCGAAGCGCAAGAAAGCCAAGAAGAACCGCCTGAGCATGCCTCGGAACAAGTCTCGGCCCAAGTCGAATGACACGACGCACGGGATTTCGCCGCACATGGACGCGGACTCGGACAGCGGCGTCTCCACGGACGAGTAGGTAGAACCAAGGTATGAAGGAAGACATGAGCAATATATGGTAATACAACTTCGGTCGAATGGATCTGTGCGATGGATCAATTTCACGATAACGTGCAGCAAAGCTCGAAAGGAAACATTATTTTTTCATGATCCAGCTCGCTTTCCTTGATCTTTTTGATGAGGATGAAGATGTGTATTGAATTGCTTGAACGAAAGAATCGTAACACCTACGGGTCAAAAGACCAGCAACTCAACATGCTGCCTCAATGGCTACAAGTATCAAGTTGCCCACGCGACAGCATGTACCGGTAGACGTTTTGAAGCTTTCCAGTGAGGGTAAGCTACAGTATTTTGTTAAAAATCCGACCCCAGAATTGTTGCCGAGGTCTTCTGTTGGTCCGTAGCGAGTATCACACAATCTCTGTTGGAGCTCGGGTGATATGCATCAAGCTACTCGAATCCGAATTTGCTCGCCGTCTGCACTTGAAGTACCTAGATCTTTGCGCTCGTACGTACTTGCCAGTGGCAAGTTGCCACCACCGATGGGGGACTCAGCCGCAGAGGGTATAGTATCCGCTCTGCGAAAAATGTCCGACTTGAACCGTGCCAAGTGCCCAGCGCGATGGCCAGGGGCGTCACGCGTGGTGATCGCTGGGCTGGTGCGCGTTACGCACTGCGCCAAACTGCACTCATGGCCGATCGATGCACGCCAACACAGCCCGAGCTGCCAGCAGTAACGCTGTGGACCCGTCGTCCCGGGCTGGAGGACATCGCAGGCGAAAAGGGGACGCATGGCGACAGGTGAAAGCGCTGACCAGAGACTCCCCCATCGGTCGGCTGGACGGCGGCAACAGATGCTGTACTCTTGAATCGGATTGAGCGAGGGCTACACTGGCGCCTCCAACACTTGCAGAGCGGCCAATTTTCTGCCTGCAATCGACCCACCGAGGTTGCCGTTGCCGTTGATGGGCTGGGCTAAGATCGCCGCCGAATATCTGAAATGACGCCGAAAAAAGAGACGTTCTACGCTTTCCCGCCTTCTGATTGGTCAGACGAGGTTCGATGTTGAACTCGAGCATCCTCGATTGAACCGCTTCGTCGGACGCGTTTTACAAGGCGAGTCAGTTACCCTGCTTTCGGTCGTCATGAACATGCCTCGCTGGGTGTGTATGTGTGAACCTCTGCGATGCATTGGCGAGTCTTGGGAGAGACGGTTAACTATTGCTTGCCTCTGCCATTGGGGGCTCGAGCCCGATTTGCTCGGGCTTAACAGCGCCCTTCGCTGTCAGAGTATCTAACGCTTCAGGCCAGTTTTGGGCTCGGGCATGTCACGCCGGAAGCCATCTGCGGCGCACAGGGTAAAGCCCACCGCGCCCGAACTTTAGTGGTCGAGGCTCGGTGTGTGATATGAAGGCTCTCCTCTCCCCCTTTACACCCTTGGGCTGGTCCCATTTCCCAACTTACTTGCTCTTGGACTTGCCCTCGCTCCGTCCGACGGCATTTTCCTGCTTCCTTGCTCTCGGGACGCGCGCGAAACGAACGCGGTGCCGGCGCCTTCCCTTGCAGCAGCAACCTGCGAAGTGGCTGAGCCTCGTCCACGAAACTGAGCCAGTCTCGTCGCCACCAACTGCAAGCAGCAAGCAAGCGGCTCCCGCTGCTCCGTCTCTCACCGGCGAGGCAACTTCGGCAACCTGGAGCCGAGTGCTTCGCTTGGTACCGTCCCAACTGCGTTTCGCCCGCCCAAGATAGTCCCCATCGCACTCGGCAATTGGCCCGCCAAGCGCCACCCTGCGCCAAGAGACACTCGCTGCACACTCGACTCAGGCTGCAAGTTGCGATCCGCCACGCCACGCCACGCTAGCGCCAACCACCGGCAGCAACACAGCAGCGGCACCGAATTATTTTGGAGAACGACGACGGAGCCCAGCAGACCATCCCCCCATCAGTCGAATCAGCTCCATCGCATCGCACCATCTAGATGCCACTTTCCATCTCGTTTTACCACAGCAAGCGCGGCGAGAACGTGGCCAGCTCGTACCAGAGCGTGGCGTTGCACGACCGAGAGAAGGTGAAGCACAAGATGGCGCTGCCCTGCGAGTTCTACCGCAACATTTGGGGCCCCACGGAGGAGGAGGACGCCGCGCTGCGGCGCCGCGCCAGGTCCAGCAAGTTCAGCAGCTCGCCGGCCTCGGCGACGTCCCGCAGGTACAAGAAGAGGCTGGCCACGGGGCCGCTCGTCGACATTGCGCAGGTGGCGCACGTGGTCACGACCATGTCGGACTTCCGCGCGGACTACGGCGAGGACTCGAAGCGGGTGCGACTCGTCAACATCTGGGACGACCGCAGTCTCGCGCTGGGCTTGGAGCCCGAGTCCAGCTCGGACAAGTCCTCGCGCAGCAGCGGCGGCAGCGACCAAGGGCCGTCCACGGCTGACACCGAGCCGGAAGAAATCATGTCGCCCATCAGCCGAGCCGACCGGATCACAGAACTCAGCTGCGAAGACAGCGACGACGACCTCAGCAGTCTAGCTTCGTCTGTGGTGAACCAGCGGCCAGGCCAGCTCAAGCGAACCAAGACGCCGGAGATCGTGTTCCCCAACAACAAGAAGAACGCGAACATGGGCCGAGGCAATGGCAATGGCAAGACGGACAAGAAGGAGCTCAACTTGAAGAACCTGCCGGTCCCTCCTCCGTCGTCCCACAACGGCAGCATCATCTTCAGC
Organism: Phytophthora sojae; assembly: GCF_000149755.1. Classification (NCBI taxonomy): domain Eukaryota; phylum Oomycota; class Peronosporomycetes; order Peronosporales; family Peronosporaceae; genus Phytophthora; species Phytophthora sojae. Next base: position 5,793,629 of record NW_009258115.1, read on the forward strand.
GCCGTGTTCTCGGAGCAGACTGACTGGAGCTGGAGCGCCAAGTTCCTGCTGGGAATCCACGAGCCAATCCGCCACGCTCTCTTTGTCATGGATCGGTTCTTGGAGCAGTCGCAAACTCGATCGAAACCTGAAGCTTCGCAGACGTTAGCACTCGAGACGCACGTGGCAGAGTTTTTCCTCTGGTTCAAGGCGTACTTTGTGGAGTATTTGCAGTGCCAGCACGAGGTGAAGGCGTCGGTGTTGCTGCCGCTGCTGAACCTGCCTGTGACGACCAAGCAGCAGATTCTGGACGTGTATCAGGATATCTCGCAGATGCTGACGCAGATCCAGCAATTGGAGCGAGCGTTGTGTGTGAGTGGGGCCTGCAGTGCGTCGTCCTGGCTGCTTCGTCTTCAAGTGTTGCAGACAGAGATCCGCCAGCTCAATCGGACGCTGCATGCAGCATTAAACATGGAGGAAACGACTTTGCACTCGGCCATGAGCGCTGCGTTCACCGAGCGCGCTTTCAGGACACACATCATGCCCCGGGTATTCCGCGCTATTCGCGCCAAACGTGTGGTGGTGCCTTGGATTGTTGAGCGGAGCAAGATCTGGGGTGGCGACACGGAGCAGCGCAGCATCCAGGGCATGCTACCGTTCTCAGCAAAGTTCATGTACCGCAAGATCTGGCGGCCGTACTTCATGAGCAACGTGGCAGTGGCAATGAAGAACTTGAACGAGTTTGTTAGCGCTGCAGACTCGAACGGCAGCGGGTCAATTTACAGCGAGCGCCATGGCGAGATGTGCACCGTAATGTGAAGTGGTAGACTACCACTGGTAGCGAGGGGGGCAGGCAGGGCTCGTTTCTTTCGTTTCTGGGCTCTACAGCTATTTATTTTATGGAGCATCGAGTGTGTCGTGGCGTGCGTGACCTGGGCTAGCAGAGCGAAACCAAAGTAGCGAGTACCAGCAGCTTTCTTATGGTTAATACACAGCAATTCCTGCAGTATTGACACGGGGTCAGCTAAAGCGACGTTGAAGTTCTTGGTTAATCGCATGCATCGGTCGGTCGTTACACAAGTTGCAGTGGTTTCATGATCGATCCCCCGCCCGTTGAAAGAGCGATCCCATGTGCCGCATTGTTCTCGTTGGCACAAAGCGTTATTCGCAACATGACTGCTCTTGCGAAGGATCACGAGAAGATCGAGGCGAACTGCGAGCCCGAGCAGCAAGCTCCTCTGGATAAGCTGGACCAAGATGATAACACTCAACCAGACGAAGACGATAACCAAACAGCAACTTCCTTCTCCGCGGAACTGCCGAAAATTGCCTGGGAATGGATCTGCTGGTCCGGTGCCAAGACGTTCGACGGCATGGACTTTGCAGGTGAAGTGCTCGCGAACTTCCTTGGGCTTACGCAATCGAAGTACCGGTGGATCCTCGACGCCCAAGAGCGCGAGGAGGAGGAAACGCAGCAGCGCCGACTGGAAAAGCGACAGCGTCGCCAACTTCGCCTTGAGCAGCTTCTTGAGGCCGAGCAGCGGAAACTACAGGAGCTTGAGACTGGTGCGTTAGAGCAAGACGAGGAGTTATTGGAGACATAACCAACTGTGTAGGATTCACCTTGTACGGGGCAATACACATACACAAGTGCTTCCCCTGTCTGCGTGAGGTGCGCGTGTTGTTGCATTGTCAGGCGAATGAACGGAGAACTCGGATCATTTACATTGATGTTGAAGTCATCTCATCCTACCCCAAAACGACGGCACAAAATCAGTGGTTGCCAGTAACAAGCTGCTACTAGCAACGTGAGTCTACGTGTGCTAGGAGGCAATACGTGCCGATCGCCGTCGACCCATAGTGGCCGTGGCTTCACTGCTTGCCATCGATACTACCCCAAAGTGGATGTGTTGGCGGCTTAACTCCAGCGCGTACCAGCATTCGCACAGCTGCCTTCTCGATGCGTTGCAGCTGCCGATTTACGACACTTTCGCTCTCGGGAGTGAACTGCTCGGTACGAATCGTAAGAAGTCCTGCACATCATCAGCAACAGTCAGAACCTCGTGGAGCTGGACACTCGCGTAGACAACAGCCGCAGCAACAAGTCGCACCGTTCAGGTTGCCAAAGAGCACGTCCGTCGAGTATCGGTCTCCAATAACGACAAGCGTCTCAGGGTCTACTTCTCCAAAATGTTTCTTGACAAATGCAATGCCTCCAGGTTTCTGCAATCACAAGCAGCTCAGCCACCCACTCCATCCAAGCATCAACGCCGCACCCATTTATTACCTTCTGGTTGTGACGTAGCACAGCTACTTGGAGGCGTTCCTCGATTTTCTTGGCTTCAACGCCATCCTTATCGTCCGTGGAGCCCGCCGAGTTGGAAAAGATCACGACGCCTGAGTCGCCAAAAACTCGGCGGCATTCGGCCAGCGAAGACTCGAGATGCGGCGCAATCTCCAATTTATGCGGCACCGTCAATGTGTTGTCCTTATCGAAGATAACGCCGCGGAATCCGCGGTCCCGTAGCGTCTGGAACGGCACCTCCGTCACATCTGAAGCAGCGATACGAGCAGAACGTGCACAATGAGCGACATTTTTCACAGTAGTATTATTCCGTACAAACTGGTCAGATTCACACTATCTTTGCATGTGTTTAAAGCTGGGAGAGTGCAGATCACCTTTCACGGACAGTTGGGGCAGCAGGAGCTGCGGCTGGCGCGTCAGCACGCGGCAGAACTCCACGACGCCGCCGAGATTGAGGCCTTTCATGATGCTGCGCTGCTCACCCCAAAAAGCAATGGCTTCACATTCGGACCAATCCAATCGCCAGATCTTCAGTTAATCCCACCATTCGTCAATATGCAGGTCACTTTCTACCAATGAAACGGCACTGCCGTTTCGGCAGCCAGTGACGAGCTCAGAAATACTCGCTCTCCGTCACCCGCAAGACGCCCGAGCAGGTATCGCTCCTCCCACTTCCCGGCGCTGTAGCTTCGTCGTTGCGCGACCTGCTTCTGTTCTCCCACCGCGACGTGGTTGCCCTTCTTCTCATCTTGCTTTGACAGCTTTTCCCAGCGAATAAAGCCCCATAATGGCCGAGAACCCGGAGGAGACGCACATCCACGACGAAGAGGAGGACAAGGCCGATAACTCGAGCTCCGACGACGACTCATCCTCCTCCAGCTCGGGATCCTCGTCCTCGTCTTCCTCCTCTGACTCGGAGTCGGAGGACGAGGCTGAGACAGAGAACGCCAACGCCGGCGCAGACGCCAGCGGCTCCAAGCACGCCACTCCTCACGGAGGAGGCATCGCCAGCCGCACTGGCCATGGCTACCCCTCCAACAATACGGGCCCGGCACTGTCTGCGCCTCGCCCTCATGGCCTCGCTGCGACTACGGAGAGTCTGAACGTGAACTCGACGCGAGCGGCGGCGAGATTTAAAGCCTCAGAGACAGAGGCGATGATGCCGCTGGGCACCCGCAAGCGCGATCGACGTACCATCGAGGAAATCCAAAGAGACTTACGTGATAAGAGGAAGAAGCCGCTGGGCGCCCCCGCTGCGAGGTCCAGTCCTCCTCCGCCGAAAGGATCGCCGGTGAGGTCTCCAGAAGCCGAAGCTGTGGTGAACAGCGGCGCTCCGATGGCTGTGGGTGGTCCGCTGGGTCAGTTCGGAGCAGTGGGACGACTGCCAGTGAAGAGGAAACCAGTGTCGGCACATGACAGATTGGCGATGAAACTTAATGGACGCAGGACCACCAGCGCCAAGGCGAAGAAGCCCGCCAGCTCGACTGCTGGAAGCACCACGGTACCGCCGGTTTCGGTAATGACCAACAAAACTGTTACGAAGCCCATGACTGCGACAAGTTCAGGGGGAATCGCTACAGGAAATAGTAGCAGCAGTGATCATGGAGGGGATGCGGGGGGCGATGGATATAGCAGCAGCGTGAGCAAGTCGTCAGCTCCTGCAGTCGACGGAAAAGTGGTTCGCGCGATGCTTCGTGCAATGCTTCGCTACGGAGACCTGACCGATGTAGGTCTCTATCCGAAAGCCGCGAATTTCGCAGACGAGTACAAGATGCCTAGCTTTATCGAGCGGTCAAATCTGCAAGCGACTACCAAGGTCTCCATGGATCGGCTGCAGACTCTCGCGAATGATGTCGCTCAGAAAGCCAAGCGTGCCGTCGAGGCACGACCACCGCACGATAACATCAAGATCGCTGAAGTGGAGGCTCGATCGTCACAGATTATTGAACGCCTATACGAGAACCTCAAACTCCGGGTCGCTGTTCAACGCGCATTGCGGACTGCTGGTTGCTCTTCAGGAAATGCACAGGCTAATGCTCAAGGGGCATATGTATTGGTGGCGAAGCAGAGCGATCTCTCCGTGTTGGGAGTTCAGACCCGGGACTTGCCGAGCTGGACTTGGGCTGAAAAGGAACATGACTGGTCTCAGCGCAAGGATGCAGCGTTGCTTCTTGGTGTTTACGTCCATGGATTTGGGGGTTGGGAAGACATCTTGAATGATGATTTGCTTCACTTCCAAGGGCAACGAGCTCTAAAGGGCGAACGCCTAAAGAAACGTGCTGAAAATCTGCTGAAGCGCCTGCCTGCACCTGATGTGGACGCTGGCGATCCACGCATTGTCCAACTCGCTATCTCGCTGAGTTCTGCTGGTGCCAACTCGAATCAGTCTTTGGGTGCGCAATTCAGTGCCATCATTCATAGTGGGGCCATCGCTGGAGTTACAACATCAATCCCCGCTGTTCCGGCTACCGGTGGAGGGCGAATGGCGCGTGCTGCGGAGCGATTCGCTGCACGGCAACAAAATGAAGATACACTCGCCCGCCGGCACGTTGGGCTTAGCAACGGAACTTCCACATCTAACGGTCAGGGATCGGATTCGGGGCGGCAGCACAAGACACCGGTCATGAGATCTCCTGCGCAAACAAGTGCTGTCGATAATGAACCAGAAGAAGGAGAAATTGGAGGGGCGTCGCCGACGCAGTCAACATCCTCGCGACATAAAAGACGTTCGTCCTCGGCGGAGGATGAAGATCGGGCATCGTCACGAAAGAAACATCGCAATAACAGCAGTGATACTCCAAGTAAGAAGGAAAAGCGGAAGAAGGAGCACCGAAGAAGTGACCAGCCGGAGGCCCCTGCGGTGGTCGCGAGTACTGTGAATGATGTGGCCCCGTTGCCACTGCTTTCGACTGACGAATGCTATGAAAAGTGGAAACCGAACAAGAAGCTGCGCGAAATCCGGCAAGTGCTGAAAAAGATGAAGATAATGGCCGACTGGTCTCGAAACCAAAAGGACGAGACTGTCGTTGAGAAGGTCTTCAAGTATGTGAGTACCATCGGGGAAGAGATCGATCGCATCGTGACACAGCACCAAGACAAGGAGGAGCGGCACCATCCTAACGCGTCGTCTCGCGAGGTTGACGAGCTTTGCACATGCCTTTGGACATACGCCGCGGGCTTCACCCCGTTCACGCCCCAAGGTTTTGAGCGCCTATACGACGACATTTGTGCGGATGGGGATGCTCTTGTCGCAGCCAGATCATGACGCGCTTCACGGCGACCATCGCGGCGTGAAAAGTGATGTCAAGGAAGCTGTGCGCCGGACACCCAGGTGCGTTGTCTCAACGAACAGATAAACGTATCAACAAGATGGACTGCTTCCAGGTTGCGGAATGTCAGCATGTATCGGCATTTTTATCGTTGTGTTGACCGTTTCGGTCGCTACAGACGCCTTCAGCGGTGGCCGTTTGCACTTTTGCGATTTGCCGGTTCGTGTCGGAAGGAGCGCCCTCATGATGTCTGTCTTGCCGACATTGCTGCAGCCTGCACCAACGGCGGAGGAGCTGGCGCTCAAGGAACAGGTTACTCAGGTGCTAACAAGCCAGGGCGTTCTAGCAAAGTTGAAGGCAGAGCTACGTGCTGCAGTTTTTGAGGTTATGCACGAGCGAGAGGGTTTCGCGAAAACGAATGACCCTACGGCCCCAAACTTGAGCGACTTCCCCTTGGAGACCAGGACAACTGCGTTGGCTCTGATTGTCGAGTGTCTGCAGTTTTTCCACTGGGAGCACGCGTTATGTGTTCTGCTCGCAGAGACCAATGCAGAAGATGAACCTTACGATAGTGCACAGCTGGTTAAGAAGCTCGGGTTAGGAAGTACCAACTCGTCGGCCATGCCGACACTGTTTCAGCTCGTCGAGTCCAGGGTGCTAGGCAACGATCAGAGTGATCGGTTTATCAGGCCAGCGACGACCATCAAGCCCGATCAATTCAATGATGGCGAAGAAAGTGGTGAAGAAGCCACTGTGCATGCAGGCGACGTAGCACGGAAGGCGCGGCCATGGGAGCGAGACGACGATACGCACTCACTACCTGTAAAAGAGCCCGAACCAGCCCTGATGCAGCGTAAAGATGAAGATACAGATGAAGGCAAAGAGGAAGAGGTTGAGAGCAGCGCAGAGATCGAAGAGAGCATGGCGGAAGAGGTACCAAGTGGATCTGAACTGGAGGAGTCGAACTTTACAAACTACGAGGATGAAGAAAGCCAAGACTACCGTGCCCAAGCTAGCACACAACCCACTGATCTCTACTCGGCACACCAGCAAGAGAAGTTTCAGGGTGACAAGGACCAAGAAGAGAGTCATGACAAGGATACCCACGAAAGTAACGACGACGATGCCGTGTCACTAGCAGCTCCTCCTCCAGCACCCGCAAAGCTACCTTCTTTGCCACCTCTAATGAATACATCAAATGGAGCCAATGCTGGAGATGCAGAGGACGATTTCGATGCGGTAAGAGCGGTTGAGATATTCACGGGTTTTATTGTGGCCTAATAGTTATTGTTTTGCCTTGTGTAGGAAGAGGAGGCCGAACGGTTGAGGAAGCTAGATGCAGCGTTGCAAGCCATGGAGGCGGAAGACGACACAGGCACTCTCCAGCAATTGAAAAAGTCGCTGCAAATGGAGCTCCAAGAGCAGGATAGTTTGGTGAGTAGTGGGGGCCCCGGCAAAGCGGATGAGGATAACGATGACGCAGACGCTGAGCCTCAAGGTAATAAGAGCGAAGATGATGATGAAGATGACGATGGATATGGAAGCAGCGACTTCGAAGAAGAGGAAGAAATTGCCAGGTAAGGAGCAACCACGAGTACTGTTCCAAGTATGCTTCATGGCGTTCATGGTTTTCTATGCTGTTTGGTCCCTACAGCGAGATTTCCGAGGAAATGGAGTCCATGCCAGAGCTCTCGGATAAAGAAGATGAAAGCGAAGACGGAGCAGCCACGTCGGCGGCAGAGATCGAGCCACCTAGCACCCTTCGAAACGATACCCGGGTTGACAGTGAAGATGCGTTGAACAGCTACGACTACATTGAAGATGTTGAGAGAGGTGGGTGGTAATAACGCGCCCGTGGAATGGTATCATCGTCGTAAGAAATTCACAAGCAATAACAGCGTAGGTATCAAGCTGAAAGCACCCTCTTAACTCGATAGCTCTATATCGCGTTTTCGCCCTGCACAGGTTGAGATCGCTCGCACCTCTAGTTTCACTTGCGCTTTCCAGCTCCAACGAGCTTGTTCAGTAGGTTCTGGTCCTCGAAGGCCTCCGGGTGAATGAAATAGTGGCGGTCACGGGCCTGGAACGACACCATGGGGTGCATCGCCTGGGTAGGAGGTGACACGTCGGATAGCCGGAACGAGCTCTTCTGCAGCTGAGCGAACAGCGTCACGGTCTCCACTGTCACCGTGGGGTCAGCATCCCCGACAGCAGGCGCCGTCGACGAGTCGGTCAGCCACATTTGCATCACGTACGGCTTGAACAGATAGTGGAACAGCGACGTCGTGCCCAAGCCGAACAGCATGATGGTGCCGCACATAGCCCACTAAACGAACAGAGAACGAATTGCATCAGTACAAGTTACCATCGACACCAGTGCTTTATCTACGCCCCTGTCGATGTGCGCTTACCTTGCCGATCGTGGACGTGTCCTGCTCGCTCAGCACACAGAGCACCGGCATGCCGATCGAGGTGAGGGTGCAGCTGGTGACGGACACCGCCTTCATGAGGCGCACAGCACGCGACATAGGCGCCTGGTAGACCTGTGCACCTTCCAGGTTCGTAGCATTCAGCTCCACCTTGTCCTTGTTCTCCTCACGCGCGTCTTCATCGGTCTGGGATGAACTGAAGTGGCGGACAGTGAACGGTCCACTGAATCCAGCGCTGCGGCGGCTGTTAATCTCGAGCGAGAACCGCTGGAGCGTGGCTACGTTGGCGGGACGACTGGCAATACGGGAGGCCGTGTGAAGCGACCGGAGAGCAGGAGACAGCGCCTCAGCGAGCCGCGCTGCGCGGTGCGATGCGCGGAACACCAACATCGTGAATCTGTGGCTCTGTGGCTAATACTAACGGGATTTTTACGATAGAAATGCAGTCGTCGTCACCTTGAAATTTATGGTATACTGAATATTCACCGGTACACGTAGCGGTATTTGTATGTTGTCGCGCGAGTCTGTGTACTCATGCTACAGAATAGTAAAACCCCGACTGCTCTGCTTTCAACGTACGTGAAAATACGACGAACGACTCATTTGAAGCGCTGCAATCCAGCGTGGGCCAATGTCCAATGGCTCTGATGCGCGTCCAGCTGCCGACTGGCCTTAAATCTGGCCGAAGAATCGCGGTTTAGTGGGCCGAAGCAACGGTTGCATCATAGTACCGGTGATCCAGGTGTGTGTGGCTTGCCACCGCTTGGACAGAAAAGAATGTACTGCATCCACATTGCCATCTCGCCGCGACTTGCCTTGCTTTACACGGTACAACAAGGTTTTGTACTTCCGAAAAAGTATGGTTTCCGCTCTTACCCCGCTTAGGTTCATACCTAGACTTCGTGCCACGTTGCAGCATACAAATGACGCAGTTGAAGTTTACTTGAGCGGGGTCGCGAGCTTGACGCATCTCGCCCGGCTATGTTCCAAACCAGTTGGCGGTTGTGTGGCGGAAGCCGCCAGCTGGTGTTTACTAAAGTCGCAGGCGTAGTCAGCGGTGATGCCCGCCACGTTGAAGCCTCACTTTGGGGCGCCGCGGGCCATGCTTGCATCGTCGACTGCACCATGGGTTCGCATACCATAGCGATTTCTTGACGTGAAGCAGCAAGCGCAGGAGGAAAGAGCAGGAGAGACAGGGCACCGTCCCGCCACCGACCCTACGCTCTCCGGGCCGATCCAGATGGCTTCGATATTTCTTTCGTGTCTTGCGCGTGGTATCGGCAATGCCAGGTGTGCTCACTTGCCTCGGTCTCCGCTTGGCTTTGGCTCGGGTTTAAATCGGCCGTCGGCGCCACGCGCTGCCGAACCGAAGCTCTATTGCACAACTAGCACTTCATGTAGCGCCTCAAACTGGCAAGCCGCAACGCGATCGCTTTGAGCGTCAGCCGATTGACTTCCGAGCGCTGGTGCAGCTTCTTTTCGCCGCCGGTCACACGTTCCAAGTTGAAACCACGGCGAGCTTTTCCCTCCGGTTTTTGTCCAATACCCGGAGACCAGCGAGAAGAACAGCGGACGATACCTACACCAAGATCAGCGCGTCCACCGTCTCCACCCAACGCTCGCAGTAGCTCCGCCCACTCGCGCTCTCGGCCAGTTGCAGACTTGTGGCTTGCCCCGTTCGCGCCAGCTGCCACCAAAGATGCAGTCACAGCAGCAGCAGCAGCCTCGACAGGGCGGGTCGTCGGGCGGTGGTGGGGCAGCCCGCCGATCGCTTGTGAACCCATTCACGACGCCGTCGGGGGGCTACCAGCAGCAGTCGAGCTTTTTGCAGTACCCCGCGCCCATGGAGCCTTCTTTTCGCAGCTACGGCCAGCCACAGCAGCCCCCGGCGTACCACCAGCAAATCTCCGGACGCTATTGGCAACCGCCAACGGGCGTCAACCCTTCGTCGTCAAGCGCAGGAAAGCAGCGTCGGCACGGCGGCAGCTTGGACTTAAGCGAGTTTAGCGATATTCTGGACACCAACTCGGTCCGCAGCGGGGGCGACGCAGCGCCGGCGCTGGGGGGAGCGCCGTCGGAAGCGGCGTCGGAGATGAGTATGGCCAGCTTCGACGTCCAGTCTTTCCACGACGGCATGACGGGGTCCACAGGCGGAGCAGAGGTGGATACCGCTGGGTTTCAGTCGGCAGCGCGGGCGACAGGGTCGACGGCTCAGAGCTCTGCGGCCAGCAAGGCACCAACGAGGACAATGCGTGCTTCTGCTGAGCCAGAGACCATGTCGTTGGTGGACGCCGCGTACATGCCGTTCAATGAGTCGTGCGTCGAGCCCGACCTGACGACCGAAAAACTCCCCAAGGACAGGAACGAGCGATGCCAGTTCTACGACTGCCCGAACCGAGCTCGAGTTTCACAGTCGTACGGCAATTTCTGCAATCGCCACGTGATCGTTGCCCCCTGTGGCTTCCCTGGTTGCCGAGATAAGGCCATGGAGCGAGCTGCAATGTGTGCGAAGCACATGGAGTTGGGCAAGCAACCGCTGCAGGCGATCTTGGATGCTCGCACGCAAAATGTGCTGGTGTGCAAAATGTCTGGCTGCTTTAAGAATGACCAAGGCCGCGGGTATTGCCGCGGACACGAGAAATTACTGATGGCCACCGGACGCCTGCCGGCTCACATCAACAAGCGCCGGCTCAATAGTGCTTACACCATGTGCAGCTACCCCGACTGCAATAAGCACTCTCAGCGACACCATTTGTGCCGAACCCATGGCAATTTGATCATCAAGGAAGCCCAAGAACTGGCCAACAGACCCGATGCGTCAGAAAGCTACGAAGAAATTCTCAGCAGGATGCAAAAGGACATTCGGCGATGCACGCACGAAAACTGCACCAAAAACTCGCAGCGAGATCGACTGTGCACTGTGCACTATTACGAGAAGCACCATTTGCGAAAGGATGGGTCGATGCCGGCAAATGCTGCCTCGGATGAAGCGTCATCGAAGGAGAATGTCGATTCAAGTCAACTAGAAACAGGAGAGCGTCGCGGTGGGAGTGACATTCGAGATGTTGAGCGGACACGCTGTGAAACTCCTGGTTGCGGGAATCTGTCGTACGCTGCGGGATTGTGTGTTGAGCACACTAAGGAGAGCCAAAACCTGATGACGAGTCAAGGACGGTATGATGACCCATTTTCTTCTGAAGGAGCTAGTGGCATTTTCTCCACTGACTTGGAAAATGAAACGAAGCAGGGTTTGTTCAGCCGAAACCGAAAACCACAAACTGTTGCTTCTCTCGCTTCAACGAGCGCACCCCCACTGACAAATTCCGGTCACACGAAATGCACGAATCCAATGTGCGATCGAGAAAGCTACGGGCGTGATTACTGCGAGGCCTGCCAGAGACTGTTTTCCCCTCTTGTGATCGCTATAAATGATGACTCGGCCAGTTCGTCTGGATATCCATTCAATAGCTCGAGCACTGGTATCGGCCAAGCTGAAGAAAAAGTATCGTTGTGCCGTGTGAGCAACTGCAAGCAAGATGGTGTCCGCGGCGGGCTGTGTGCACTGCACCTTCGGGCCTTCAAGACGGGATCATTGTCAGTGGATAACTTGAAGCTGGACTCGCAGGCACAACAACTGCGGCGTGAACAGGAGCTGGCGGAAGCGGCGGCGGTCGCTGCCGCTGCGGTAGAAGCCAAGCAAGCAAGCCCCTCTTCGTCGGCCAAGGCGAGGAAATATTACTGCAAAGTTGACGGGTGTGATAAGCAGGCTCAGAAACGGAACTTGTGCAAGCGTCACTATCGCCAGCAGGAGAGTCTTCCTACAGGAAAACCGCAACCAGAAGTTAGGCCAAGCGGTTCGACGAGAAACTACCTTCCTCGGGCGGAGCAATCTGACTTTCCTCAACCAACTATAGCGTGTCGCTTTCCTGGATGTTCGCAGATCGCGGGTGGTGGTGGTGCTCTGTTGTGCTTGGCGCACTCTAAGGCGACGTTTTGTTGGCAGCCAGGATGTGAAAATCTCGTGAACCACCAGTGCTTCTGTGACTTCCATGCGTTTCGGCGGCAGTGTGCCTACGAAGGCTGCATGTACACGGCCGAACGAGACAGCAGCGGCTGCATGAACCACGTGCTGGCGCGACGGTGTCGTCACGAGTTCTGCGATAAGTTTGCAGTGGGGTTGAACAGTGATTGGTGCCGCCTGCATCAGATTAGCTGCCAAGGCTCTCCGTGTACGCTGTGCAGACTGCACGCACTATCTCTGGATGGGCTAGCAACAAGTGAAAACGAGAATAGCAATCGGAGTCGCTACAACGCGGCGTCAAGGGGACTGCCAGGTGGAGGCAGCGGATTCAGTGATGACAGCCCATTCAGCCGCAACTCGCGCTTGATGTAGGGCGTGGCTGCATTATGTCGCGGGCATTCGTGGCGGTGCTAAATGTGCACGCCGAGGGATGGATAGTCGCTGGTAGGGGTACATGTTTAGGCTTGGATAACGATGCGTAAAACGAGGAGTGTTGTAGTTTTACATGGTGAGTGGCCCCGTTGCTCACCTCATTGTTTCTTTGCCGTAACACGTCATTTCTGTGTCGTCAATCATTTTCCACTGAGATTTGCAAGGTCTACAAAAACGTTTAGATTTTAGAACGGTCTAAAAACTTTCCAAATCTGTACGAAACCGGTAATTTTCAGTCCCATCCGGTATCTTCAGATTTCACATTGGTTACCCGGGCCCCGGGTCAAGCCCGTTGGTCCCGGGGGGGGGGGGGGGTCGCAGTTCGTAAGAAAGGTTAATTGTGGTGTACTAGTTGCGTCTACCGTAGCTGTGGTGTATTGTGTGCTAGCTGCAGTAAGCGAGCATACGCACCATTACAAGACGCGGGTCTAGAACTCACAAAAGAGGAACCGAAGTAAGTAGGTTAATTTGTACTTTTCCGAAATTTAAAATGAACGCTAACTTGATCTCCTGGCATAGCTACATTGAAGACAGTGAAAGCGTAAGCATATTCTTAAACCCTGTAAAAGTGAAATACGGTACGATCAAAGGTCCGACCCGACTCAAATAAAAATGACCACCGTAGCAAGTTACCCGCGTATGATTAAATTTTACTTGTTACTAAGCACACTCAAATACATATCCCACCTAGGTGGTTTGTCGGTCCTTCGCTTGGTAGTAAGGTGATAACAATGCATGACGGAAACTTTAACTCGACCAGGTGCAGACATGTTCCCGACAGGAAATCCACGCAGTACTTGTGCTCCTCTCGGTTAGTGGCTTTTGGCGCGAAGATATAAATCAGTCTTGCGTTATTAATATCTATTAGAGAGCTTTCGCAGCCAGTCCTAATCCGAATCGTACTTAATGATGACTTTATCGGAGTCACTGGCCGTACACTTTGGGTGAGAACGTTTGGGTGAGCATGGTTTCCTCGCAGTAAGCTTACCAGGTGACGCAAGTGGAATCGACGTTATATCGAGCTGTTCAATGCGCATTCAATTGTCGTAACCGAGATGTAGTTAAATGATCATCACAGCAACAACCATGTGGGGCAACTAGATTTCTTTATTTTCCAAATGACATAAAATCACAAGCGACTTGGGCGCGCCTCACTTGCGGCGCACCAGTCGCAATAATAAAATTTCTTCTCTGAGCTTACGTTAATACTAGAACATATTGAGAAAGTCTTGCGTTCTTTGAGTTCGGTCACACGACGCGCCTGCACAGGATCGAGGTTCGCAGCGAGTAGGTTACTTCGAAGTATCTTGCAGTCGGGCACCTTTACGCACGTGCTGGTAGGCCCTTCCAGCGTGACTTTGTCTTTCGGGGCGTCCTTGAGATCGTGATACAGAGTCTTGACCTTTTCCAGCAGCGAAGGCTTCGATCATGCCCTGACAAGCATTAAGCTTTGACGCTGTAAGAGGAGTTGTCGATACCACAGCAATTATACACATTCGTGCTGCACGTAGCTGTGGCCCGATTGGGCCTTATCTAGCTACTTCTTGCATATGAATCACCCCCTATAGCACCAGCACGCCCAGCGCAGTACAACCAGTTAAAACAAAGTTAAGGCCAAGTTTCGCCATTAATCATGGGAGTACCTGAAGACTCAAGCACAGGTTGCTGCTGCTTCTTGTCGTTATGCGAGCATCCAGTTCATGTCCGTTCTCCGGTTTAGTAAATTCGAAAATGGCATTAAGCGAGCCGGCCCCGCTCGGGTCAGGAACATCATGGTCTGTACCTCCATTTAAAGGCCTTCTGGCCTATGCCTTTACTCTTTGTCCCCTCAGGGGACTCCCCTGAGTTATGTGTCCAACACTAGTTAATCCGCATACAAATGCTTAGATTTCTTAGGTTAGGGCTTCGCGAAGGCTGGGATAGATAGGTACATGATAACATTGGTTAGAATCATGAAAGCCACTTCATCGGGTGCGCTTACTCGTCAATTGTGCAGTGGTAAAGTGGCCTTCTATTTGAGCTTAATTCTCTAACCTATAGAAGCCTGATACTCGTCGATTGTGCAGTAGATGGGACCCCTAATCAAAAAGCTCGCATGAGAAGATATTGGTCAAATTATACTGGGATAGGAAGCGACGGAGTGCTGATAGCCCAGCCCACACAGGATTAATTCGGGCGCTCCAATCGACGCCGGTGATGAACCGGTAACATGTCTTAGGTCAATTTACAGTAAGTGATGTCGATTGACCGAGCGTTTTAGACTTCTCAAGAATGATGGAGGCTGGTCCAGTTCATTTGCGAATTCGTCGAGTTGAGATTCGTTTTATTGATTTTGCTCTAAAATCGGTTGTACGTCGTGACCATAGTGGTGATACATTGTCGGGCAGATTTTGCAGCTGCGAAGCAGGCGCACGAGATGCCCGTGGAGCGTGCGGATTGAGTTTATCAATGGCGGTCAAAGGTGAGCTAACCAGTCCTATCCCAGCCTTCGCGATGCTCTAGTCAAAAGGTACCTCAATAACGTACGGGCCATTTTTGTATACATTCGAATGACTTACTGTTGTATCGGGTCGACTTATACTGGGATAGGAAGCGACGAAGTGTCGATAGCCCAGCCCAAACCAACAGTAAGTCATTCGAATGTGTACAAAATCCAAGATACCGCAATTCGCATGCTGAGAGCTGCACCCGCTTATGAGATGCACCTACATCCTCCAATCATATGAAGCGATCTACATATTTTTATCCAATCAGACCAATTATAATACCCGGCAAATAAGATATAACCACAATATTACAGTTGTGACTTATACAACATGAAGAATTTTGTATATGATACTTTTAAGTACGAATACAGATCAACATTACCGGAGTGGACATAGGGTGCAGCTCTCTACATGCGAATTGCGGTATTTGATTTCAATGCAAAAGTCAAGTAAATAATTCTGGCGATACCGGTATCTGACATCAAACAGGACAGTTCTTTCGAACTGCGAATTTCACATTAAATTGACTACCCGGTCTAAACTCCCAGGAAGATAATGCGTGTGAATTCTGCCGAGCTTCAACTCGCCGCCAGTCGACGCGATCACATCGGGCCGCGGACCGCGGGCGGAGATGGAGCGCATCTACTCGGCCTTCTTCACGTCGGAGCGGCGCCGCGAGCCGCAGGAGCTCACGGCCGCGGCGCTGGAGCTGCACAACGAGACGCAGAAGGCGCACAAGCCGCTGCTGCCGCGCCCCGGAGCAGACGGAGGCAGGCGACGGCCCGACGCCGATGCAGACGAATCCATGGCCGACGCCAAGCGCCACGCCGCTGCCAGACGCCAGGACCTCCAGCAACTGACGATGGACTGGGCCAGCGTCAAGAAGGATCTCGAGGCGGCGTGCCAAGCGGCGGCGAGAGCGTTCCTGTTGGCCTACGGAGCTAAAGCCTTCACTGCCGTGCTCCTGGCCTCGAGGAAGTGGAGCAGCCTCGAGTACGGCTATGCCGATGCTGCCAGACTGCTGCTTAGAGGCGACACACTCCGCTTCGGGGCTTTCTTCGGGAGCCTGGTGGGGATCTTTCGGGTCACGGAGCTCGTGACTCGAGCTGCTCGAGGTGGACAGCGAGACGCTGTCAACTTGGCAATCGCAGGGGCGGTCTCTGGGTCGGCTCTGCTGCTGGATTCGCCCTCAAGACGCAACACCATCTCGCTGTACATTTTCGTCCGCATGCTGGACGTGGTGTGTCGCCATTTGATGTCGATCGGTGTCTTACCCACGTGGCGTTACTCGTCGGAGATGCTTTTTGCCGCCAGCAATGCCGCCATTATGTATGCGTTTATCGTGGACCCGAGCTTGTTGCCAAAGGTAACTTGCCTCTTCAATTTCACCGTCGTGGCGGGGCACGTAGGTGGGATACTGAATGTGTTTTGCTACTTTGTGTGTGGTCCTACCAGGGCTACTACCAGTGGATCTGCCGCATTGGCGCTGTTAACCACCACGGTCTGGAGTACACCGTGCGCCAGCGTATGCGGGGCCAGCTAGATGCGCACGGAAAACCACTGCCATTTCGCTTGTGTCAACCGCACTACCACATGTACGCATTTGGAGCTGGAAGTCGGCTCGAGCGACGAGACTAACGTTGCTGTGTCCATTAATGGATTAGGGAGTCGTGTGTGACGCACGCCATCAAGGAGTGGATCAATGGCTTGGGACGGTCAATGCAGATTTATCTGCCTGTGCACTTCCTCCCTGCTATGTTCTTCCGCTTCCAGCACCTTCAAGGGGCCCCAGTGTCCACAACTGCGCGTATCTCCTACGCGGCACTTTGCTCGTCAGCATTCCTCACTTCGTACCAGGTCCGTTTGTGTTTGCTGTTAGTTGGCTTGTGACAAGAATACTGACTCCTACGGATCATTGTTGGGGATGCCCTTTCAGACCGTGGTGAAGCTGGTTATTTGCACTGCTCGCAATGCCTTCCACCGAGATTTCGCCGTGACGTCGCTAGCTGCCGGGGTAAGTCACTAACTCGTCTTGCGTCGGTCCACATCTGCTGAACTAATGGGTGTGCGTGTACTGATCAGCTTGCAACGGGTGGCGCGCTGTTCTTTGAGCACACTAAGCGCCGCTTTGAGCTGATGCTGTACTGCTTCCCACGCGCGCTCGACATCGTGTGGCAACTTTTGAAACGCCGCGGTCTCGTGCGCTACGTGAAGCACAGCGAGGTGGTATTATTCTGCCTCTCGATGTCGCTCATTATGTCGAGCCCAGCCCGCCATTTCAAGCCGACGTACCTTCGGATTCTGCGATTCATTTTTGGCGGAGACATCATCTAAAGGATTGTTTTTAAAAAGGCTTGATGCACGAAGCTTGTTGCCGATAGTTTTGATGATTTCACGCATTCCGACTTTCATTTGAACATTAGCACTAACTCGCGCAACTTTTAGTAGTACTCCAAGTCGTTGAGCACGAACAACTCAAGCATTTGCTTGGCCTTCTCAGGCTGGTCCATAGGCACGAGATGGCCTGCCCCCTTCACAGTCACGTACGAAATTCCCTCGAAAGCCTCCACAAAGCCACCCGTTTGCTTCGAGTCTTTCTCACCATAAGTCCAGACCGACCGCGGCGCCACGCGGGGAAGACCCAGCGACTCCACTGCCCACAGCCCGCCAACAGCATTGCAGACCAAGTCTGCGTCGCCGTGATAGATCACACCTTTCACTCCGCTTTTAAGCAATTCGCGCCATAACGGCGTCACCTCAGTGTTCAGGGTCGGCGTGTACTTCAACATCTGGGGGTGCTGCAGCATGGGGTGATCGACACCGAGGATGGAGCCTAGCGTTTCCATAGTTGCAGTGGTCAACGCGTCGCCGCTCCAGTGTGCTAGCGCTGGGTTAGCATGCATCGCGTCGCGAACCTCAGCCAAATTGAAGTAAGATTCGAGGTGCTTCGTGTCCAGGCACAAATCCATCGTGTTTCCAATCGGGTGCGGCAGCTTGCCCGGAGTCGACGGCGTTAAGATCTCCTTCACCAGGCGTTGAATATCCTCCTTAGGCGAGCCAGCACACGAGCTGTAGACGTCGTACATATTGATGCGGTCATAGACCAGCGTTGAAAAAACGTTCATGGTGGCGGTCGTGCACTCCGAGCTTGCGTCACCCAGGCCAGGAGCGACAAGGGTGCTCTTCTCAAACTCGTGGAGGTCGGGACAGCTAGCTCGGTATTTCTGATACTGATCTGTGCTGAGGAGTCCGTGGTAGTACGCAGACATTACAGTCGAGAGTCCCATATACTCGTTCACGCCATTCCCCACCACGAACTTCTTCAGGTTAATGCGCTTCGCCTTCTCAGTCGTAGCTGCGTTTCCATTGACAATGGCCAGCGCCGTAGTCGGCACATAAATTCCACCGTAACTCTCCCCCGACACAACAAAGTCGTTCTCTCTTAGCCACGGGAACCTCCCAAAGAACTTCTGCAGGGCGTCGTACAGATCCTGAGCCTGCGAGAGGTCATCGGCTTCGTAGACCCCACTGGAGTTGTAGCTAAATCCGACGCCCACCGGCGACTCGATGCACAGCAGATTGGCGCGTTGGTTCCATGCAAACTTGTTGGCACGGAGCGTTTTGCCGTCCATATTGACCAGCAGCGGCCCGTTCTCCGAGAAGCAGCCGGACAGCGAGCTGGATCCCGGTCCTCCATTGAGCCACAGCAGCACGGGGTCCGTCTGGGGCGTGGAGCTCTGCGACTCGGCCAGGAAGTAGAAGGCGTGACCCCCGTTGTTCAGCGGCAAGTAGCCCGAGAAGAGCCGCGCGGTGTAGTCGCTGGGCTTGCCCGCCAGCGTCAGGATCTCGTCCGAGAAGCCCGCAAAGGACTCGCGGGGCAGATCGGGCGTCTCCGCGTCGGCCGAGTCCTCCATGACGGTGGGCTCGGGCGTGCGCTCGCCCGTGCGGATGAGGTTCTCGGTCTGCAGCGAGCGCTGGAGCGTGACCATGAGGTCCCCCACGGCCAGGAACAAGAGGCACGCGACGCCGTAGCGGATGAAGCGCCGGCCCGTCGAGGACAGCAGGCGGCGCGAGCGCCCCGCGGCCGGCAGCGTCTGGCGGGAGCGCAGCCCGCGCGTCAGCGGCAGCGTCTCGTTGAGCGGGTCCGAGCGCTGGTACATGGACTCAAACGGTCGATCGTCGATTCTCCCGGTCTGTGGATACAATAGAAGTGATTCAGAAGTGATGCCCAAGCAGCAACTCAGCTGCGATTGGAGGAACTGATTACTGTACGGACGAGGTACCGTGGAATGTATGTTTAGGATTCGTGAACAAAATTATTTTTTTTTATGGTGTTTCGGATGGGCAGCAAGACCGTGCAGTGCACACATCCTCTTGGGACTCGAACAACCGGAGACCGTCGGATCACGACATGCACTTCGGATCACGCCATGCACTTTGGCTCAAAGTTTGGAGATTGGAGCTAGGAGGCCAACAACACAACGTCGTGTGACTATAGGACTTCATTTACATGTACCGTATATTGAGAAGACTTCTGCTTGGAGACGTTGCTGATCTTGAGATCTTCCTCAGCGGCTCAAATTCCGCCGCTGCAGGCTTCTCAACGTCTTGCCACGCAGATGCTCACAGACAGAATTGTACCCGTTGTTCTGGTCAAGAACTTCTTGGTAAAGCAGGCTACATGAAGCAACTTTCAAGCAGCAATGCTTTTTCAGGTTTCTGATAATGCTGTCCTGGAAATCAGATCCAGCAACACTTCGCTTGCTTGGTTGGCTACAGTAGACACAAGAAAATTTTATTGTGCTACCTGGAACTCATACCTTACAGGTGTATCATATCGGATATCGGCTGCACGATTGTATTGCGCGTTCTAGTCGAACTTTCGATTGATTGAATCGACCGAGCCAAATCGCCTGCAAACCGCCCGAGATTTTGATTTGACTTGAGTTTACTATGTAGGCAATAAAGTACGAAATAAGATCGATTCCAAAAGACTTGAAATTTGTATTCAGCGATTTCAACCCATATGGTAAACCGACCCGAATCGGCAATATTGGCCAGAATTCACAATAGTGGAGCGTGCATCTCATCTCACTATTTCCTGTGGTTCTGGTTGCAATTTGACTTTATTACGAGTACTCGTTTCAACTCCCCTGAGACGATCAACGTACGATAATACGCTCGCTCCCCGAATGGACGACGTACTACGCCGTCGCGCGGTCCCAAATGCAAACTACTGACAAGAAAAAGCGGTCGCGAGACCGCAGACGCTACCAACACCTCTGCGGTCGCTTATCCAGGGGGAAGACGCGAAACGTCAACCTCTACGTCGTCAGCTTCGTCCAGAAGCGTACGGGTAGCGCCCTCAAACGTCGAGAGGTCGCCCAGCTTGTCGGTCACACTGGTGCTGCGTGCCATAGCAATGACACCGCTGCGGTGGATCTCCGTGATGCCCAGCGGCTTCAGCAGGTCCAGGAAGGCCTCAATGCGGCCAGGGGTACCGGCCAGCTGCACCATGACCTGGTGCGGTCGCACGTCAATCACCTTGGCGTCAAACAGGTTGGCGAGCTCCACCACCTCGGCACGAGATCCAGCCTCTGCACGTAAGACACAACCAACGTCAGGTCCACGAACAAGATTCCGGCGGTACGGCATCAATATAAGGAGCGTTGAGCGTACCGGCAGTAGACACCTTGGCCAGCATCAGGTCGCGCTCGACGTAATTCTTCTCGGCGTTCTTGCCACTGCTCAAGATGTTGACCACAGCCACGTACACGACGTCCTCCAGCTGCTTCTTCATCTGCACCACCACAAAAAGCCGTAACAACGACGGTCAGCAGCTTGTTCCCCCTCTTTAGCGCTCAAATATCCATGATCCGTACGTTGACAACGCTCTGAGCAGTGCCGTTCACGACCACCGTCATGCGGGAGAGCTCCTCCACCTCCGTACGGCCCACGACGAGACTGTCAATGTTGTATCCTGCATCAAACAAAACACCAGACACCCAGTTCAGCACCTGCCGCCTTCATTGGGGCGATTGGATCCTAAAGATCCTTGCGTGTCGACCCTTACCTCGGGCGGCGAAGAGGTTGGCGATCTCGGCCAGGCAGCCAGGCTGGTTGACCACCAGCGCGGCGATCACGTGGCGCTGGCTCTGCTCCGCCACGCTCAGCGCGCGCGAGAAGAACTTGGGGGCGGCGCAGGACGGCGCGACGGCGGCCGCAGAGCGCGGGAAGGCGCGGCGCGCCAACGGGAGCAAAGATCTCCGCAGCATCTCGTCGAATGTCGAATGTGACGTCTGAACATCGTGGTCCCAGGTTCTACGTCGGGTGGCTGTGGCGTCCCGGCTTTTCCACCAATGAGGCCCCTGTTTTTTGCTTGTTATATTATTCCCCCTTGGAGGAATTGCCCCGTTGTGGCGCTTACCGATAAGAACGTCCCCGCGAAGGGAAAATTCCGGGCCGGGATACCGCGCCCCCGTTCTTTGTGGCTGATGTGGAAGATGCCACAACTGAACCTCGTTGTGGCATCTTCCACATCGGGAAATCAGTGACGAGGCGCATTTTAAGCGGGCTTAGATTTTGTTAAGCCCACGTTGAAGAAGGTGTGGACTACTTTGTGGACTTACGAACTTCCAGCTACCATGTCAACGCGTGTCACTCAGGCTGAGCTGAGGACGCTCGAGCGGGCGTTCAAGGTAAACGATCTGCGCTTCGACTGCAACGTTACGTGGGTCAGCCTCAGTGCGGTGTACTCGATCATCCGCATCTCGGACAACAGGGTCACTCTCGCTAGCGTTCTGGATGAGTTCTTTGGAGGTATCTACCGCGCCCACGGCACGGATGTGAAGAGAGTTTCGGACGAGCGCTTCGCGGAGTACGAGGGTAGGCCGTTCAGCGTGTGTTTTGCCGACCTCCTTGAGGTCGTGTGCGGGAATGAAGACACGCGAGCGGCGTACAATACCCAGGTATCGAACGTGACCTGGGAACCGCAGTCGGCAAACCACGTCGAGATGCATTTGTTCGTCTCCACATGTGCTACACGAACAAGTGCGGTCGTCGCCCCCAGTATGCCCTCGAGAAGATATGGGCCCATGTGTTGCAGTGTGACTTGGCAGTCAAATCGGCCATCGAGGTGTACAAACCGGGTATGTCTGATCCCCTAGAGGTAGTCTAGTCTATTTGACGCCCGTGGACGACGACGACCCGATCATTTCCCCCCCCCCCCCCCCCCCGCCAGAAAAAGTCAAGGTTTTTTCAGCGACGACTACGACTGGATCCCGGATGGCATTTGTGGGATGTATCTCATTGATGGAGGCACTACTGGGAACTATCTTCTCGATGAACCTGGGATGTTCTGCGTTGAGAAGCTGGGAATGTCAGATGAGTTTCGGCTACACGATAGGGTGAAAGACCAGTGCTCCTTATCCTTTTTGGGGCACTATCTCAAGGCAGAAAGCCGGAAGCCCGGGGTACTATGCGTTGTGCAGATCGATAAGGCTTTTGTCGAGGCAGCAGAGACAGCATTTCGGTAACGGGTGGGTAAACGCAACCTCGGCTGGATCTACTCGGATGCGACCGATCACGACAAGAAAGAGTTGATCCGGTGCGTTCCTCAGCAAGTGCCGCTCGTTAGAGCCCACTTTCTTGACGTAGCCAAAAAGTATCATGCTCGTGTGCAATCCTACAATGAGCCACCCAGAGTCTCCATCCCTATTGCCCGGCCCGTTCGGACGTATGATCCCACCGACATCGACGTACGGAATGAGAGAGAGACGAACGACATTGTGGACTTAGTGGTGAAGTACCACACACGGTTCCCTACACGCGGTTATATGTTCTTTAGCGGATGCTTGAACAAGAGCGCGCGATCCCGCTTCGTACCGCGTGCTCCCGGCTCGGAATTCAAATGCAATCCAGAGCGTACACTGGGCCAGTGAACAAGAAGGGATATATGAGACCGCGTCGAACAAAAAGATACTAATCAACCAAAGTACGAATTGGGATTTAGGTACCTCGTTGGAAAGAGGGGCGTCTTAGCTATCTTTTGAGGCCCTCCACAACTTTCTAACAGTTAGATTAGCCAAAGATATGACCCCGCGAAAAATTATCTCCCGTCCCAGAGCAAAATTAAGATTTTTTTTATTGGCTACCCTGGTGTAAAATTGTACAGCGGATTCAATGATACCCTTCGTTTCTTCAAATTCGCATTGAAATAGTCTTAAAACTTCACTTTCGTGCGATGTTTCACATTAGTGACACATGCTGTCAATTGATATCATTTTGGATTAGCATGGACATAAGTATCACATTGATTGATCAGCTGGGCTAGACGACGTACATTGCTACACTTTTGAACTAACCAGAGACTGCAGCTCTTGAGCCTTTCCCTGAAGGCAGCGACGCTCACACTTATCAGCTCTGATAAGGCCTGCCACCTTCTGGTGAATATCAACCTCGATCAAATTGATACTTATATCCTCCTCGGCTTGCTCATCGTCTTCGATTCCCTCGCTGTCCCCCGTCACCTCTCTATCCTCTTCAGCTGGCTCGGCCGTGCTCCAATCTTCATCATCATTGCTTTCATCAGGCTTCTCGCTCTCAGACGAGACGTCGCTGGCGGCATGTGCCGCAACGTGCGGGGAGGTCACGCGGGGTCGATATTTCTGGTTACGCTGCCGATCGGTTCGAGAAGGCGTGCACGCCGGTGATTCGTGCAGCTCGGAGGCACTCTCCTCCTGCTGCGGATCGGAGGTGCGCGCAAGCTGCTGCCCAGAAGCTGCCGAAGCGTGCTGATCGGGCGCGTACGGCGTATGCTGCTCGGGAGGAGGGGGGTGTTGACAGGGAGGGGACGAGGGCGGCTCCGAGGCACCAACGGACTGTGGCGCGAGAGCGCCGGAAGCCTGTGTGCCGGCGGGCGACGACTCGGGGCCGCTGGAGGTCTGCGATGGCAGCTTGGAGGTCGAGCGGTGGGCTTCCATGTCGGCGGTGGTGTAGATCTTCTTTGAGAGTGAGGTGTTGAGGGAGCGTTCGCTTTAGTGACAGTTCAGGTTTTCAAATCACAAATTGGGCCCTTTCTCGAAACTTCACTTAGATACGAAAAATAGCAGCCAATTTTCAAGCGCGATTATCTCGATACAGTCAAACCTGTTTACATGATCCTCTCTATTTGAGCCATGCCGTTTATTTGATGCAGGCTTTGTCGCTACCAAATATTTCACTTAGTTTTTGTATGATCTCTGTTTATATGCATACAAGGTATATGAGTCACATTTTTTTGGACCAAATTAGGTCTCACCTGTTTATTTGATTCACAGTGCTCACGGCCACACACTCTTCAAAGCACCACTGCTCAACACTCAACGCCTACCGCAAGCCTTCTTCGCTCGCCATGTCTCCTCGCACCTGACTGACGCTAGAACAAAAGCTCCAAGTGCACCTAAAGCTCAAGCAGAATCCTGGCATGAACAACCCCATGCTCGCCGAGTGGATCTACGCAACTTTCAAGGCCCGGTCCAGCCGTGCCACTGCGCAACCTGCCTTCTTCCTACTTCAGCCACGTCGACCTGAGTGCGACCAAGCGGCGGCGAGTGAAATTCCCTCAGTTCGAGCGGGAACTGAGGGAATTTTTCTTTCAGAACGAAGCTAAAACGGCGATGGCGGACGACGTGCTCCTGCTGAAGGCGCATGAGCTGGCGGAGCGCTTAGGCATCGATGCCACGCAGCTCCGGCTCAGCAACGGCTGGCTTCCAAGCTTTAAGAAGCGCAATGGGATCCGCTCCCATACGCTACACGGCGAAGGTGGCGCTGTAGAAGCTGATGAAGTGCGAGATGCGAGGCTAGAGCTACAAGAGTTGGTGGCGCAGTTTACACCCGAGAATGTGTTCAACTTCGACGAAACGGCGTTTTTCTATCGCTTAGAGCCTAATCGAACGCTAGCTACGACTATTCGCAAGGGCAAGAAAAAGGAGAAGCAACGTTTGACTTTGGCCTTCTGCTGCAACGCGACTGGCTCCGACAAGCTGGACCCAATAGTCATCGGTACGGCCAAGAACCCGAGGTGCTTTAAAAAGGGAGCGGCGATTAAAGGTAAACCTATATTGTACAAGTCCTCCAAGAACGCCTGGATGACATCCGTCATTTTTGACGAATGGCTGCACCTCTTCAACATGAGAATGGCGGCCGCCAATCGCAAGGTCCTACTTCTAGTCGACAATGCTTCATGCCACAAGATCCTACGAAACCTGACTCATGTGACTGTTCACTTCCTCCCTCCTAACATGACATCCGCCGTACAGCCGCTGGATGCAGGTAAATATTTTATCTATATTGTGGTGTAGCCTAAACGAACCAACTCTATTACGGTGTTTTTTTTATTCAGGTATTATCGGGTCGTTCAAGGCTTGGTACCGAAAGTATTTTGGGCAGTGGTGTTTGGATGCACTTGAAGCTAACATTACACGCAAGCTCAACGTACTGGAAGCTGTCCAATTCTCCATTGATGCTTGGGCGGGTGTGACGCCAACGACAATTACAAATTTCTGGGTCAAGACTCGCATTTTGGGAGGAAAGATGCTAGGAAGAACCCGTGCTGACACGGATTACATTGAGGAGGTATCCAGCAACGAGATGGAGGAGTTAACGGCGATGCTATCGAGGTGGGAGGGTGCTGTTAGCGCTAGTGAGTATCTGGCAGTGGACGAAGACGTTCCTGTGCACGAGCCAGATGTGCTAGTGGACGAAGCGGCAGGAAGTGATGCAGTTTCGCAGGACGAGCAGGAGGAAGAGGAGGAACAGGAACCCGCAGTTCAACCTGCCATTGCTCTGAGACACTGCATAGAGCTGGCTGCATTTCTGCTGCAATGCGGAGAGCAGACTGACAGAGAACGAAGAGCTTTACAGACCGTTACCGCTTTGGTTCGAGAGACTACGGTGAAGGCAAAGCGGCAGCGAACTATGCACGATTTCTTTACGTGCACCACATAATTTTTTTAACTGAGTCCATTTTATATGAGTCATTGTAGTAGATAGATGGTCACCAACAGGGCCTCATATAAACAGGTTTGACTGTAACTCTAAATGGTGGATTAGTATCATTTTGTTCGAGGCAGTCTCATATCGACGCGTTGTGGTCTTGGCTTCAGCGGCGCAAAACGCCAACTCCCCAATGAGAGACAGCATTTCAAAGACAGGCACGTTGGCGCTGGCCTGGACGCTGCTGGGCTGGGCGTGCAGTGGCGCATCGGAGGCTGTTCTCGCGGCTGCTACGGCTCCTGCTCGCCATGAACTCGTGTACGACCCCGACACCGCCGTGTTCGCCGACCTCAGGAGCCCGGTAGAGGCCCCAAACGACTCTAATGGCGCGGATGTCGACGCCCTGCTGACCAACATGACGATCCGCCAGAAGGTGGCGCAAATGACGCAGATGGATATCTATTCCATGATGGACGGGGACGAGCGAGACCCGAAGAAGGCTCTGAGACGCGAGGTGGTGGCTCGGTATGCTCGCGCGGGTGTGGGCTCCATCCTCAACAGCCCATTCGCAGGGGGTCCCGTCGGCGGACGCACTGGGTGGAGCGCCAGCGAGTGGAGATCGGTGATACAACAGATCCACCAGATCTACAAGGAAGAGGGGGCTACGGTGCCCATGCTTTACGGGGTGGACACCATCCATGGCGCCACGTACGTGCAGGGGGCGACACTGTTCGGCCAGCCCATCAGTGCTGCCGCCTCGTTCAACCCCGAGCTGGTGTACCGCATGGGTGCTGTGGCTGCGAAAGACACGCTGAGTGCAGGCATCCCGTGGATCTTTAGCCCTGTTTTGGGTATTGCAGTGCAGCCAAAGTGGTCGCGCGTGTACGAGACGTTTGGGGAAGACCCACTGGTATCATCCGTCATGGGGGCGGCACTTATCAAAGGCCTGCAGAGTTCGGGCAAGGTGGCGGCTTGCATGAAGCACTTTATTGGCTACTCAAATGTCCGCGAGGGATTGGATCGCGCGGACAACGTCATTAGTGACTGGGAGCTTGTCAATTACTACGCTCCGCCGTTCCTTGCTGCAGTCCAAGCTGGTGTACGCACCGCTATGGAGAGCTACGTGTCGGTGAACGGAGTCCCTGTGATCGCCAGCAAAAAGCTACTGGTTGACTTGCTGCGACACGATATGAATTTCACAGGTCTGTTGGTGTCGGACTACAGCGAGGTTGATCGCATGTACTCGGAGCACCATTTAGTGCCGAGTGTGGCGGATGCCGTTCGTGTTACTTTGCAAAAGACGTCTCTCGACATGAACATGTCACCGGACTTGCAGGCTTTTGGAGATACGATCGAGTCGCTGGTTGCGCAGGGGCTAATTACTGAGAGCCGCCTCGACGACTCTGTCCGACGCATTCTGGAGACCAAGCGAGACCTCGGGCTGCTTGACTCGAACTACTATGAAGACTTCAGCCAGGACGATACGGATGCTGACGAAGATGTCGGCAGCTCAGCCGACCAGCAGGACGCTCTGAAGCTAGCGCAGGAGTCCGTGATCTTGCTTGAGAATCGCAATGGTGCACTACCTATTGACCTGGACAAGACTACCAGCGTGTTTGTCACCGGCCCGGCCTCGGACAACAAAGGCTTTCAATGCGGTGGGTGGTCCGTCTTCTGGCAAGGATCCGGCGACTCGACCCTTTTCCCGAACGGTGCCACTTTCAAGGAAGCCGTCCATGGGCATGCGCAGGTTGAGCACCTTGAGGTGGTGGACATAGATGGCAATGTGAACCCCCAAGACTTCCAGCGCGGGATGCAGCTTGCTGCCAAGAGCGACTACACTCTGGTCGTACTGGGCGAGCGCAACTACGCCGAGAAAACTGGCGACTTGCTTGGCAGTATGGCGCTACCCGCTGGGCAGTTGTGGTATCTCGAAGAGCTCACAAGGCTCAACTCTACGAAGGTGATTGTCGTGCTGATCTCAGGTCGTCCTCGTTTGCTGGAGGGGGCCCACGACCACGCCGACGCTGTCATCTTGAGCATGTTACCTTGCGAGCAAGGTGGCCAAGCCCTCGCCGACGTGATTTTCGGCGAGGTGAACCCGTCCGCGCGGTTGCCCATTACCTATCCAGCTCGCGGCACGCAGCTACTGCCGTACTTCCACCGGGTGAACACGCGATGCCAGCCGTACGACGAGTGTCCGGTGCAGTGGGAGTTCGGCCACGGTCTCAGCTACAGCAAGTTTGAGTATTCGGCGCTTCGGCTCAACGCGACGCAGGTGCACGCCACATCGGGCGCGTTGGAGGTCATCGTCACGGTGACGAACCTCGGCTCTCGCCCGGGCAAGGAGGTCGTGCTGCTGTTTGTTGCGCAGAAGTTCCGTCGGGCGTCGGTGCCCGAGACGAAGCTGCTCAAGGCGTTCAAGAAGCTGGAGACGCTGGCGTCCGGGGCCAGCCAGGACGTCACGTTCGTGCTCACGCCCGAGCACTGGAGCTACTACGAGCCGCACGTCGTGGGAAGCGGCTTTCAGCGGCGCGCCGAGCCCGGCGAGTTCGTCGTCTCGCTGCTGCCCTCGTCCACGGACAGCTCAACGCAGCCGCGGGCGATACCCTCCCCAGACGACGCTGAAAGATCCAGCCAGACGAAGACTCGCGGCGCGCCGGGCGGCATAGCCTCGGACTCGGAGGCGCCGGGCCCGGCAACGGCGCCACCAAGCGTTTCGTTCTATGTGGTACCATAGTGAGCGTAGCGCGAATCGGCGCTGGTGGCTGGTTTCGCATAAGTGGTTTCTTGCGTGGCATTTCAGACGCGGCGGCGGCCGGCCTCGTGGCCGCTTTGGCTCGAGCACGGACGTGCGCCTCGCCTCAGGGCCGCAGCCTGCAGCAGAAGCGCCGCAGCGATGGATGACTCTGCTTTTAGAGGCCTGAAGCTACCGGGCTCTTCTCGTCATTTACAATAAGAAATGTGTGTGCACAGCCCGCGTCTTTGCCGCTCCGGTATTCCGCCGCTATAAATGCTGCTGCGGGGCTTGGCCTCGACATGGGGCTGGCGGCCGCGATAAGATCGCGCCGTTGGGCCGCTGCGGACCCATTATTGCCGCAACGGCCGCAGTGACCCAAAGCCAGCTCCTCCCACTCTCCCGCTCCGAGCCCATACACAGTCATAGAACAATCTGCTTTTAGCCACGCACCGCGCACTCACTCACGGTAACAGATCGCCTCTGAGCGCGGGCAGAGATCTCAACGCCTTGACAACGCCGAGCTGGCCAGTGACCTCCTCCGTCCAGCAGCCCCGCCCGGACACACGCGCGCTCTCTTTAAGTCGGCTATCGAGCAGCGCCGTCGCCAAACGACAGCGCGGGCAGGCAGAAAACAGAAAGAAACGAACCTGCGAGGAAAGGCGCGGCAAGCCCGCTGGAATCGCGGCGGAAGGCACGGCATTAAGCGATCTCCGTGGCGCCAGGAACTAACGACCCGCGGCGAATAAGACAATCACAGGCAGGCAGGCCGGCCGTGCGCAAGGGATCACTCTCACTTGTCAATTGGCCACGAGCGCGCTGTCCGCCGATCACCACTCCGCCGTCTGCTACGTCGCTGCTGGCATGACGCAACGCGAGCTGTCCTCGCTCATGGCGGGCGCTGCCGGCTACACGGAAGCACAATTGGTGGTGCTCGTGCTGAGCGTCGTGGTGGTGGCCGTGGCTCTGCTGTCCTACTTTGTGGTGGCGCCCGAGTACGAGAAGCACCTCGACAAGCAGTACGCGGCGCTCGTGCACGCCTCCTCGGAGCGGCAGCTGCACAACCAACAGGCGCACGAGCTGCTGCTCGCACGCATCAAGCTGCGCAAGCACAAGTCGCTCGGCGCCTGGGACATCGAGTCCGGCTCCAGCGACGACGACGGGTTCGGGCACTGCTCATTGCAGCGACGCCACTCGCACATGCGGCCGCCCCCGGCCAGCATCTCGTCGCCGCGCGACATGATCATCGAGGCGGCGCAGGTCGCGCGTAGGGAGCGCAACGCCCGGCGCCGCAAGAGCGAGAGCGACGCGCTCAAGCAAGCCAACATCCAGCGAGCAGACATGCTGCGTCGCCGAGTCCTGCTGCGGAAGCTAGAGGAGGAGATCGCTGGCACCGTCAAGGCGAACGAAGAGGCCCAAGCCGCCGAGACCAGCAAGAACCCGACCCTGGCGACTGTACGACGACTCTCGAACAACACGCTCGACCTGAGCGACGACCGCCTCAAAATGCTTCAGGAGCACCCAGCTGATTGCGTTGAAGAGCTGAAAGTGCTCGCCCAAGCGCAGTCGCCTGCAGCCTCGTCACCTCTGGTCGACAACTCAGCGATGGCCAAGGGCAAGGTCGACAGCCCACCGGACCTCCTCGAAGTAAAGCGTGCCTTGAACGTGCTGCACGACGTGCTGAGCTTCTACTTGTCGGTGGACCACCGCGACATGAACAAGCTCACGGTGTTCTGCAACTCGCTGCTGCAGCACGACGGTCTCAACCGACTGCGAGCGTTCGAGGCCTCACGCGACCAGGACGTGCGAGCGCTGTCGAACTCCATCATCGAGAAGGCTGTGCCCGCCATTTGGCACTAAGGACGGGACGCGCTTCCTTCGTCTATTATCTATGAACGCCCGTTTTCGCCGACGCTGTAGAGCTCAAAGTAGCAGTAAGTAAGTAAGTAAGTAAATAGCTCCGTCGGTAAGCTAGCACGCCTAAACATCAATAACTATCCCCCCATGTGTCGATGCGGTGTTCAAAATTCATACTTGTCATTGTCATTAGCGTCCGCCGCCGCCTACTTCTGCTGGAAAGACGCCGCAATCTCCTGCAACGATCGCGACATCACCGCACGAAGCACCATGCGCGAGATAGACCCGCCACAGAGCAGCACTCTGCCGGCGGCGGAAGGCGTGAGCTTGGAGTTCCACAGGATCAGCGTCTTGGGCTGCGCGGGGGCGACCACCGTGCTGTCCGCCAGGAACTGCACGAAGCCGACGTGGTCGCTCAGCAGCAGCGGGCCGCTCTTCTTGATGCTGTAGCGCACGCTTGGGATCCGGTCAGAGCCATCAGGTGGGCCCGCTGACACGATCTGCTCTTCGACGCCGAGCGAGACGAGCCGGCGGTGACCCACGAGGCCGCGGCCCTCGCCGGGCTTGAGCGTCGAGCCGCGGTCCACCCACTCCATGCGCATCCACGCGTCGTACGCCTCGTCCACCGACGCGTTCACCAGCTGCGAGAGCGCCAGCTCCTGGCCGTCGTTCTCCTCGTAGGCCTCGAAGCCGGCGGCATCGACGTAGCGGTCCATGGCCTGGTGGAGGGAATTAGGAAGTGAATGCTGTGGTTGGATGTTAATCTGCAAGTTGAAGCAACAATATATTGACGAATGAAATGGCGTCATGATACTCATTTTGTCCAATCGTAGAAGGACGCCACTCAGAAGAGCAATGCTGAAGGGCGAGTGGACTCACTTGTATTTCCAGCCGGGATGGCGCTCTAGCTTTTACGAAGATAGTTCTCGCTACCTATTCCAGATGTCTGTGGGCCTTCGCAGCGGCGCTTGCGGCCAGAGTACTCAAGAAACCCTGCAGCGCCGAACGCAGGACGGCCTTGACCAACCCGCCGCAGCAAAGCAGGTATCCCAGTGTCGTGGGCTCCGTCTTGAGCGACCAGATCACTAGCGTTGCCGGCGTGCTCTCAGGCGACGCCGCCACGTCGACGAACTGCACGAAGGCGAGGTGGTTCTGCAGCGGGAGCAGCCCGAAGTTGCGGATCTTGTAGCAGATCGACGGGATCTTGGAGCGGTCTCGACGGGCAGCAGCCAGACTGGGTCGACCGCCGTCGCTGTCCACTTCCTCGTCAACGGGCAGTCCGACTGAGAGAATCTCTTCCTGGATGACTAGCGGGGCCAGTCGCACGTGACCCACGTAGCCCCGACCTACGCCCTCGTGGAGCTCTGAGCCTCCGGCCAGCCAGATTTCCTCCAGCCACGCGTCGAAGACCTCGGACGGAGACCCAACAACGCACTCGGACACCACCAGCTCCTGGCCTTTGTGGCTCTGGTATTCCTCAAAGGCCTGCACGTCCGCGTAGCGAGTGGGGTCCAGGTGACTTCTGCGGCGCATTCTTCAGCTCAACTTGACACACGAGAACTTATTTTTCTCCTGATATTTAGCCAATAACATTGCGTAGATGGGGCCAATGGAGCCCGACGCCGCGACCGAGACGGCCAGCGTGGGCGGCGCGAAGCTCTCGAGGCCATGCAGCGAGACCAAGTTACCTTTTGGCCGCCTCCTTAGCTAGCGACCGTAAGAACGTTTTTAGCGCTATGCGGAAGATCACACGAACGAGCCCGCCGCAGTGCAGCCAGTTGCACGCCCTCGACATCTCCGTCTTCACCGTCCAGATCACGAGGGTCTTCGGCGTCCTGTCCGCCACATCACTTGCGTCGACGAAGCGCACCATGGCGAGGTGGCTTTCAAGAGGAAACGGACCAGGCTTGCGTACTCGATAGCAGATTGACGGGATCTTGGTATTGCAATCTTCCTGTCCTTGTGCTGGTTCCTCTGGCAGCCCTGCCGATACAA
This sequence comes from Phytophthora sojae, assembly GCF_000149755.1. Classification (NCBI taxonomy): domain Eukaryota; phylum Oomycota; class Peronosporomycetes; order Peronosporales; family Peronosporaceae; genus Phytophthora; species Phytophthora sojae. The sequence continues at coordinate 5,826,113 of NW_009258115.1, forward strand.
CTTCCTCCTCCACGCCGAGGGGGACACGTCGTACGCTACCGACGTATCCGCGACCGGCGCCTTCGTGCACTTGATCCCCACCGGCAAGCCAGACATCGCGAATCCATGCATCGAAAACCGCGGAGGGTGAGCCCTTCACCAACTCAGACACCTCGAATTCCTGGCCAGCGTGACGCTCGTAGGCCTCTACAGCTTGAACGTCGACGTAGCGTTCATCCTGGATGCGTGCTGCGGACTTCATTTGGCCGTCACTTCAATCGCTCTATCGATGATGAACTCGACGAGCTCCGAAAGATGAATATTGAGATTTGCACAGTCGACTGAGTGAAATTGACAGTACACTATGAAACTTGATGTTGGCTACTTCAAAGTCCTTGCCATCAACTCGATCGAGCTTACTGTATTTCATTAGAAACTTACAACTTCATCTTGGCATCGGCGGGATTCAAATAATTTACAGCATCTCCTTGAAGGCATTGCGTTGGCGGCTGGCGTAGATGACACCAATGACGGTGAAGAAGACGGTGGCAACAGCGACAGCGATGCCTAGGATGATCCAGTTATCCGGCGACAGTCCGACAAATTCGACAGCACCACCGCCATCGACCACTGTGTGCGCTGCACCAGCAAGAGCCCCAGTTGGGATTACAGGAAACACGCTTAGCCCACAATTGATCTTCGAGTCCATGGCCAACCGCACGAAGCCCTTCTCTCCCCATGACGAGCCGTACGAGTTCTTGAGAATCCAATAGTCAGTGCCACCGCTTGATCCATAGCCGACGAGTACCAGAGCGTGGTCAATATCTCCGCTGGAAGCGAACTCTCCATCATTGGGGCACGTGTAAACGCCGCCCTTGTAGGCGTCGAAGGAGCCGCCAGAGTTGATCGCTACCGAGATAGGTTGCTTCTGCAGCGCCAGCTTCAGCAGCTCGGTCGGGTCGCTGCTGATATCGCATGATGTCCCCACTACCTGCTCCCACCCAGAAATGCTCGCAGCAGCATCGTCGGCTGACGAGTTGTCGCAAGCTGTTGCAAGCGTAGCGGCAGATGCCTGCGAGGTGTCCTCCTCGTTGTAGGGCAGGTCAAGCTGGCTCAACAAGGACCAGTGCAGCTGAGACGCATCGGCGAAGGCGGCGTGGGTCATGCCTCCGTTGCACCCGTTGTTCTTAGAGCCCCAGATCATCTTGCTCTGCAGCCAAGAAGACCCATCCACGCCACCTTCAGCCCAGCAGTAGTCGAACGTGGCCGTCATCTCCCTCGAGCTGCACTCCAAGAACTGCTGAGGCGACAGCGACTGCGGCGCTGTCCCTGCACTCACTGCCACCGCCGTCTCGATGCTGTCGGCTGCGGCAAAGGCCCAGCAGCTTCCGCACTGGTTCTGACTCTTGACGTCCGTGCAGATGCTGGTGTTGTGCGTGTTGTCCGTCGAGCACCAGTCCAGCGTCTCGCGTAGATCGAGCGTCGAGTTGGCAAGCCGGCGCTGCTCCGTCAGTCGGCGTTGCCGTTGGCGCAGTGCCGCTTGGTGTTCCTGCTCCACAAAGTCTGAGGGCGATAACCTCCTATCGCCGTCATGGTACAAGTGTCTAGAGTTGACGCCCATGGCGTACGAAAAGGCCCAGCCCCGCGCTGCCGCGTGCTGCTCCACCTGCTCCAGGTAGTCGACGTGCGCCTCCATGCGGCGTCTGAACTCGCTCGGACCGGCGTTCATGCCTTCGTCCTGCAAGAACTGCGTCACCATGGCGTGCGAGGACACCGCGACGCCGTCGCGGTCCGCCCACAGGCAACGCGAGCCCTCGCAGCTCAGCAGCGTGCCAAAGGTGGAAGGATCCAGCGCCTGCGCTGCGGTGGCCGACGTCGCCAGCGCGAGCCACTTGGTCCAGGACCGCGCCATGCTCCCGAGTGCTCGCTGCTCGGTTGACCCGCTCCTGCCTGCCTCTATAATGGCGCGCAGGTGGCCGGAGATGGCCGCTGCTCGCGCGGTGGCAGATGTGGAATTGTGATATTGTCGCCTCGTCCGCGGAGGCGTTTGATTGCGGTGGCATACAAACTTCAAGTGTTGGCTGAGTCAACCGACCCTATTTTGCAGTGAAGCAAATGGACCGAGCAGCAGCCGTCGCCGGGTGCACAACCATCGGTTGCTGTCCATGGGACTCCATCGCCTCGCCTCAGCTCGAGATGACCAGACTATTGTGGGAAGCTTTGGGACGCAGTGCACTTGTTGAAGCATCTCATGATGCATGGGATGTCCGAGCCGCGTCATGTTCACGGTCAAGGTTTTGCATGGCCGAAACCTGGATTCTCAGCCACGCTCACGAACACACGTTGAAAGAGGGTTTGCACCAGCGCGCTGGCTCGCTTCAGCTGGGCTTTCAGTACTTTTTGTCAGGATTTCGTGAAACAACTTGCACAATGCTAGCGTAGCAGTGCTTGCATCTCCTCAACCCAGAGCTCATATTAACGCATCCTGACTAAGTCGCCGCGGGCGTGTTTGATGCCGCGTACATGGCCGAGTTCTGCTCGCGGATGGTCTTGAGCTTCCGGTTCGACACCCCGATGCCGATGGCCGTGGTCACCAGCGTGAAAATAGTAGTCACCGCTGCAACGGCGATCCAAGCCGCTGGGCTGAGCCCAACGAATATCTTGTCGCCGCCGCTGTCAACGCTGGTACTCGCCTGAGCACCGGCCTTGGCGCCGGTGGGGATGACGGGGAACACGTTCAACCCGCAGTTGATCTTGGCATCCGCCACCAGCTTGATGAAGCCGCTGTCGCCCCACGAACTGCCGTACGAGTTCTTGAGGATCCAGTAGTCACCGACCGACGAGTCGCTTCCGTAGCCCACCAGCAGCAGCGCGTGGTTGAGGTCGTTCTTGGACGCCATCTCTCCGTTGTTGGGGCAGTTGTAGAACCCGCCAGCGTACTCGCCGAAGCCGCCGTTCGACGTGATGGCCACAGCAATGGGCTGTTTCTCCAGCGCTGAGCGCAGCAACGTGGTGCAGTTGCTGGAAGTTGTGCAGTCGGCACCCACGATCTGCTCCCAGCCCGTAATGCTCGCGGCAGCCTCATCGGCACTGACGGTGCACACCGATGAAGTGTTGGAAGCTGACGAGCTTCCTGAACTCGAGTCGTCGTACGGCATCGTGAGCTCCGTCACCAGACCCCAGCCGTTCTGGGCCGCGTCTATAAAGGCCCCGTGCGTCATGCCGCCATTGCATCCGTCGTTCTGAGACTCCCACTTGATCTCGGACTGCATCCAAGTGGCGCCGTCCACGCCGCTGTCCGAGGCCCAGCAATATTCAAACGTCTGGGTCGTTTGCAAGGTGCTGCAAGTCAGGAACTGCTGCGGCGATAGGGACACAGCGGCCGACGCGTTCTCCGCGATCACCACGGCCGTCTCAATCGCGTCTGCGGCGACAAAGGACCAGCAGCTACCGCAGCTCTTCTGACTCTTCACAGGAGAGCACACGCTGTGACCCACGGAGTTGTCCGAGTCGCACCAATTCCAATATTCTGAGCTGCCTGAACTCGACACGGTGCTGTTCGTAGTGGCCTGGAGGCGGCGCGAGTACGCGGAGAAGACCTCCTGGTCGACGAATTCCTCGGGCGTTAGCTTGCGCTTGGTGGACGACGTCAAGTGGCGCTCATTCACGCCCATGTGATACGAGAACTCGTGCCCAATATTTTTCGCGTACATACTCACGTCTGCAGAATGCAACTCATATCATAGTGAGAACATTTCCTACGAGTGCGAACAGCAAAACACGCACGCTCTTTATACCTTCGATGTACGTCATGTGCTCCTGCAGGTTGCGTCTATAGGCTTCCCTGTCGCTGTAGGACACATAGTTGTGCTCGATGAGGAGCTCACGCAGAGTGCGCGAGTCCACCACGTCTCCGTTCACGCCTGCCCAGAGGCATGACGAGTCTGCAGAGCGAACGGCTGGGCAGTCGACCAGAGCGCCCAGAGATCGGTCTGTGGACTGGACGGCGGCAGCGACCGCCGCGAAGAGTGCCAGAACTGCTGCATGGATTCGCATTGTTCTGATGTCTGTGGTCTCGGTGGCTAATCCTACACTGTGGGCAGTTGAGGAGGAAGTCCGACACCTCGGAGCTGTTGGTAAAGGCTGGCCAGGTGGTCTTGAGAAAAGCTCGAGATGGTGCTCAACATGTGAGTGCAGGCATGTGAGCCCACAAATTTTAATCCACGTCAACGGGCAGATTCAGCGCAGCGTCAGCCGTAAACATGGGGCTAAGGGCGTAGGCGGAAGAGATTCCTGGCAGCATTCCCTAATTCCGTCGTAGCTGTTCACTGGAGAACTGTGCATGGGGTTCAACTGCAGGCAGCCATCTACACAGGTAACGCCCTTCACTTCTCACCTTCACGCTTCAATGGTTAACACCGCTTTATTCTTTTGGATCAAATAGGAAGGTACATGAGGTCAAAAAGCGCTAATGTCGCCATGACAAAGTGGCCTTCGTGGTCCCGTCGCCATGCGCTGCGAGCCTAGCGCGCCGCCGCTTGGGCGTTGTTCTGGTTACGAGCCGCGTACATTGCCGAGTTCTGCTTACGGATCGTCTTGAGCTTCCGGTTCGACACAAGCATGCCGATGGCCGTCGTCACCACCGTGAAAATAGTCGTCACGGCTGCAACAGCGATCCACGCCGTCGGACTCAAGCCCACGAAGACCTTGTCACCGCCGCTGTCGACGCTGGTACTCGCCGCAGCGCCAGCCGAGGCACCCGTGGGGATGACGGGGAAGATGTTCAGGCCACAGTTCACCTTGGCATCGGCGACCAGCTTCATGAAGCCGCTAGCGCCCCAGGAGCTGCCGTACGAGTTCTTGAGGATCCAGTAATCACCCTCCGTAGCATCCGTGCCGTATCCCACAAGCAGCAGGGCGTGGTTCACGTCATCCTTCGAGGACAGGTCGCCATTGTTGGGGCAGCTGTAGAAGCCACCTGCGTAGTCGCCGAATGGGTCCTCTGAGTTGATGGCGACGGCAATCGGCTGCTTCTCGAGCGCAGACCGAAGCAAGATCGTGCAGTTGCTGGATGCCGTGCAATCCGCGCCGACAACTTGTTCCCAGCCCGTGATGCTGGCAGCCGTTTCGTTAGCGCTCACAGAGCACGCTGACGAAGCATTATTGGACGACGTACTGCTCGAGCCCGAGTCGTCGTAGGGCATCGTGAGCTCCGTCACGAGACCCCACCCGTTCTGCGCGGCATCGATGAAGGCGCCGTGCGTCATGCCACCGTTGCAGCCGTTGTTCTGTGACTCCCACTTGATCTCCGTCTCCATCCAAGTAGCGCCATCCACGCCGTTGTCCGAAGCCCAGCAGTAATCGAAAGTCTGCGTCGTCTCGAGCGTGCTGCACGTCAGGAACTGCTGCGGCGAGAGCGACACAGCCGCCGACGCGTTCTCCGCAATCACCACCGCAGTCTCGATGGCATCCGCAGCGGCGAAGGCCCAGCAACTCCCGCAGTTCTGCTGGCTCTTGACCGAAGAGCACACGCTATAGCCGAACGAGTTGTCCGTGTCGCACCAGTTCCAGTACTCGGAGCTGCCGGAGCTCGACACCGTGATGGTCCCCGTGGCTGTGCTGCCGCTGGCCTCCGTCATGAGGCGACGGGAGCGCGCCGACTTGACTTCCTGGTCCACGAGCTGCTGCGGCGAGAGTCTGCGCCGCGTGGACGACGTCAAGTGATGCTCGTTCACGCCCATGCGATAGGAGAAGTCGTGGCCCACGCTCTTGGAGTACATGAACACGTCTTCGATGTATGTCATGTGCGCCTGCAGGTTGCGGTGCATGGGCTCGCGGTCGCCGAAGGACACGAGGTTGCGCTGGACGAGCAGCTCCCGCAGAGTCTCCGAGGCGACGACCTCGCCGTTCTCGCCCGCCCAGAGGCACGGGGACGCGGCCGAGCGCACGGCAGGACAGTTCACGAGCGCGCCGAGAGAGCGCTCCGTCGTCTGCACACCGGAGGCAGCAGCGCTGGCCGCGGAGAACGCGAAGAGAGACGCCTGGACGCGCATGTCGGAGGAGGGGTTCAAGGGATAATTCGGACTGCACCGCCTCCGCTGTCTCTCTTCCCGGCAGTTGGACACAAATACCCTGAAAAGTGATACCTAGCCCTCTGGATTAAAATAGTTAGACTTCAGAGGATGTTAGCTATATAATCACCCATATTTGAGCTGAGTATGTACAGTACACTACCTTTAAACAATAATTTACCTCTAGTTTGTGGAATCAGCCGTACACACAAGAACAAAGTGAGTCAGGGCATTGAGTTGAGGGCCCTTCATGCCGTGTCAGCATTTGCTTTGATGCTGATACAGTCCACGGGCAATCTCGAAACTATGATATGAGTCACACGGGCGAGCAACCCTGCTGCACTGCAGCCTGCAGAGACATCCACCCCCAACCAAAAATCCAGGACCTGCAAGCGCGTTTGACTTGTTTTGCGGCGTCGCCGGCCGACAGCGAACGCAGTACCAAGGGATTCTCCTGCAACTCGCAATCTCTCTTCGCCAAAGACTCGTAAGAAGAAACATGGACGCACATGGCGGCGTGAATCGGTACCGGTGGCAGGGATAACATACGACGCAAAAGCACGCACAGTACTGAGTCGACAAAAGTTGGATCGGTTTGTCTTGAGCGACTTCTTGCAGCACATAGTAACACCAGGTAGGTACTGTATCGCCATCTTCGCTCGAAGTGGTTTCAAGCATTTGGTGGTGGTCCAGCTGGCGCTCCGTTGCCATCTTTGCAGTCGCGCAGCGGGGGATGGGGCAGTCAACCAAGCAGAGACTGAAGTTGTCATGCGCAGCGACCACAGACAGCAACGCTGGACGCGAGACTCACCTCGGCGCCCATTCCCAGCGCGACTTCGCAAATGAGCTTCGCGCATTGAGACGCTCTCGTCCTGGGTGAGGGTCTATGATGAGTCCGCGCGGCGGGGCAAGGTGTCGGCCATGCATAGAGGCGATGGATCTCGCTTCGCGAAGCGAGTGATTGAATTTTCGCAGCAGATGCGGCTAAAAGCCTGCAGGTTGCCTTGCACTCGTGCCCTGCTGGTCAACAAAGCCAAGCCCATTTCGCTGCTTCGGCCCTGCTGTTCTCTGCACTTTCGACGGTGCAGCGGTTAAACCGGGCGTCGTCACCTCATGGCACTCATGTACGCGGGCAAAGATGCCCGAATCGAATCCACCATGAACAGCAGATCCGATGCGCCCCTCCTCTCCAGCAGGCGGCTGACGGTCCCTGACCACCGCATCCTCCTCGATGATCTCATTCTCGCTTTCGCAGCCCCTCAAGAGCTTTCAGCACCCTAGACGACACCTTTCTTGAAGACAATGGCGACCCAGACCGGCGTGAAGGAAGAGGCCCCGCTGCAGATGAAGGCGGTGATCGAGCCGCAGTGGACGCGTTTCCTCGCGGGTGGCGCGGCGTCGGCAACCGCCGAGCTGCTAACGCTGCCCATCGACATCACGAAGGTGCGGCTGCAGACGCAGCGCTCCGGCCCGACGGCGGGTGGCAAGCCGGCTGTGCACTACAATGGCATGCTCCACGCGGCGCAGACAATGATCAAGCAGGAGGGGCCCGCGTCGCTCTGGAACGGAGCCACGCCCGCGCTGTTGCGTCAGGTGTCGTACACGAGCATCTGCATGGTGCTTTACGAGCCTCTGCGAAACTTCTTCGGAGCCAACGCAGCGCAAGGAGCGAACGGGGAAGTCCCATTCATCAACAAGTTCCTGGCTGGAGGCTGCGCCGGCGCCATTGGTATCAGCATTGCCAACCCGTACGTATCAATGCGGATGACGGCTCCGATGCGTGCTCGCTAACTGTACGGTGCTCGTGGTTGTTTGTATCTGCAGTGTTGATGTGATCAAGGTGCGCATGCAGGCTGACCGCTCGGGCAAGCTTTACCGTGGAGTGGGCGACGCCTTCACGATGATCTACCAGCGAGAAGGACTGCGCGGGTTCCTCCGCGGCATGCCGCCGAACATTCAGCGCGGCTTCATCGTGAACGCTGCCGAGCTGGGCACGTACGACCACAGCAAGGAGCTCCTGATCTCGTCTGGGCTGCTCAAGGAGGGCGTGCTGGCGCATACCGGTGCCAGCTGTGTGGCGGGCTTCGCTGGTGCGGCCGCATCCAACCCGTACGTGCTCTGCTTGCTTCAACTTGGTGCGGTTTGAAGCCGTCGACGTTGACCTTGTGTTTGCTGTGATGGTTTTCGTTATAGCATCGACGTGGTCAAGACCCGGTTGATGAGCCAGCCGACGGACGCGAGCGGCAAGGGTCTGCACTACAAGGGCATGGCGGACTGTGTGCGGAAGACTTTCCAAGAAGGTGGTCTTGGCGCCTTCTACAAGGGCTTTATTCCCAACTGGATGCGCAAGGCGCCGTGGTGCGTCGTGTTCTTCGTCACGTACGAGAAGTACCGTGCGGCGCTCACGCCCAGCGACGAGGAGCTATAGACGCTGGTAGCTAGACTTCCAGCAAGCGCTGCTGGGTCGGTATTCTTAATGGCAAACGAACACGAATGCAGCTTGCGTCGATGCTTTTTGTAATCATGCTGCTGTATATTAACTGTTTGGTTAGTTGCTTGAGGATTCACGCAGAGAGCACCGGCACCATTGACCCACGTCGGCTTATTAATTTAAAGGTTACATGAAGTCACCAAGCGTGTCTGTTGTGGGGAGGGCATGGGCTGGAATGGCGTCCTGGAAGCTTCTCCTTCGCTCCCTTATCGCTGGTGCTGCATGGGTACGACGTCGCTATTATCTTTTCTTGACCACCGCTCGCTACAATGTGTAGGTGGCTCGCGTACATGCCCCCAGCTCAGCCCCCTTGCTTTCTTCTTTTCTTCCCAATGTGCAGTTCCGTTCATGAATTGGAAGTCCGTTCAGCAGTTGAGCTCCTCGAAGTCGTGCATTTGCATGTACCATGTCGAGCGTGGGGGAGTGAGGTAGTGCAAGGTCGAAGATCCCGCAGGCATGTTCTTGACCAGCTTCTCCCGCAGATCAATATACTCGTCCGTCTGCACTACCTTGATCTTCTCGTTGTCCGTGGGGATGGACACCTTGCCGCTCTTGGGTAGCATCACAATGGGCAGCCGTTCGATCACGCGGTCCTCCGTTGACCAGCGGTCGCGCGAGATCACGTGCACGTTCAAATTGGAGAAGGAGCCGTTCATGAACCGGTTGGAGATGGTGCTCTCCACCGACTGCACGGGGGCCTCCTCCTCCTCCTCCTCTTCAGAGCAGTAGTAGGCCGGGCACGTGCGTCGACGGCGCGCGTGGTTGTTGCTGTTCTTGGCGAAAAGCGAGCGGCGGAAGCGGTCGCGCTCCTGTCGCCGGCTCTCCAGCATCTCCTCGCGGGACATGCGCTGTTGGTTGGAGCTTTCGTTAATGGGCGCCACCTGATTGCTGCTGCTGTTGCCGCCACCGAGGAAGCTGCCGTTGCTGCCGACGCTGCCGCGGTTGGTGCGGTTCAGCGCCTTCAACAGCTTCTGCAGCGCCAGGAACGTCTCATCCACCTCCTCGTCCTCGGCGGAGAGGCTAGGGTCGTCGTCCTCGGACGGGCGACCGCCGTACGACGGCATCTTCTTGGACAGTCGGGCGTCTCGCCTCTCGACCGTCGCCATGGCTGTCTGCTGTCTGCTGTAGTGCGGAGTCTGTGGTTGTTGCTGCAGCGAAGAGCGAGACCTCCGGGTCATGCAGCAAAATGTGGTGTGGGTCGCTGTGAGGTGGGAGCTTGTATCTGCGCGCTCCACCGTTCGGTGCTGGCGTGTCTACGGCCGCGAGGGAGGGGGTTCGCTTTGAGAGAGAGCGCTTCTGGCAGCCGCGCCTTCGAGTCGCTACCTGCCTTCTGCTAGTGGACAGCAAAAAGTGATTCTGGGACGCCATCGGGCCCGCCGCCTGCGCTCGTCTTCCACGGTTCATAGACACGTCGGGTACAATCGGATTTTAAGGGGTCTTCAAAACTGAGGCTCTTTTTCGCAAAAGTCGGTGGAATCTTGTCGGAAGATCTGGAAGTTTGTCGCCCTTTGTACCGTGATATGCTGGTACATTGTCGTCCCACCCTGTTTTGATAATCTGTGGATTCGATAATTTCGTTTTCGGCGGAGAAGGCGCTCGCCGGCTGCAATCTATCTTGCGAGAAGCTGGGACTGCGGGCCAGCAGGCTATTCCTGCATGCGGTCTTCGCGGTTGGTGGCGCGCGCTAGCCGGCAACGAACACGTGCGGCATCATCCGGCGAGAAAGTGAAGGTAGGTAGATTGCCGGTGGGAGTAGGGTTGAAACTCGGGATGGCCAGCGTGGCACTGGCTGGCTCTGGCGTAAACTGCTCCGCCTCGGATCTCAGGCGGATTTGCTTGTAAAGCGGGGCGCGTTGGTAACGAGCCGCCGTCCAGGCAGACCAACATGTTCGCCTAGGATGATACATGTATGCCTGGTTGCCTGCCGCCGAGTTGCAGGGCCGCAGACGCTCGATCTCCCGACGGCGCAGCAGATCAGTCCGGAGACCACTTCCGAATGAGCCCCCGCGATGGCTTCGCAGCCGCCGTTGGACCCAGCTCGCTCGCTCGCGGCGTCATCGCCGAAACCTGTCGCAATGGGGAGTCCGACAGCAAGGCGCGCGCAATGCTGCTTGCTTCGCCCGCGGGGATTCAGGCGCGCAGCCTGCCGACAACGAGAGTCTCACACCTTCGCCTGCGAGTCGCAGGCTGCGACGGGACCCGTGCGGGCCGGTGATCTTGAAGCTTTGCTTGCGAGTTGTTTCCCGGCTAAGTGCGACGGCCGTTTTCTGTCCGTGCGTCCATCCAACAGCCGCTTCAACTTCTGCGTAATCCAGCTGTGTGCACCACACCATATCGCTCACTTCAACTCGGCGACCTTTGGGCGGGATACCGGAGCGCTGCATCGCAGCTGCTGGCTCTGCTGCTGTTGCTACCGCCGCCGGGATGGCGGACCTGCTGATGCGCTGGCTCAACCATGAGCTGGAGCTGTCCACGCACGTGACGGACGTGGAGACGGACTTCGCTAGCGGCTACCTGCTGGGCGAGATCCTGCACCGGCTCAACCACCAGCGCAACTTCGCCGACTTCATGCGCAGCTCCAGCGCCGACGCCAAGATCCTCAACTTCTGTCTGCTCGAGCCCACGCTACGCAACCTCAACATCAAGTTCGACGCTAACGCGGCCGCCGCCATCATGAACGAGAAGAAGGACGCCGCCGCCAATCTGCTCTACCAGATCAAGGTGAAGCTTCGTATTAGGCTCTCGCTGGCGATGTTCTCCTTGCCTAAACTGCTCGCTGTGCCGCGTAGATTGCCGCTGCCCGCGTGGGAAGAGCGCCAGCCGTGTCCTCGAAGTCACTGGAGCGCACAGGCATCATCCCGTTGCACAACAGACCGGTGAAGCTAGCGAAACCGAGCTACGACACCGAGAACCACCGGTTGTTTGAGCACTCGGTTCGGCGGCATGTGCGGTCCATAGCATCTCTACAGCAGGAAAAGTGCGGTTGACAATTTCTACTCGGCACGCTGTGCTTGACTAATGCTGATGACGAAATTTTGATGTTTGTCACCGCAGGGACCGGATCGCAGAGGAGGCCACGAAACGAAAAGCCTACTTGGCGAGAATGGCCGAGCAGAAAGAGATTCTGGAGGCCACAAAGGCGGAAAGATTGCATCGTGCGTACATCCATAGCAGCTTTATTAAGGAAGCTCTCGAAGAGACGGACTCACCGGCCTGGAGGCTGGCGCTGCAGAAGAAGAATGCGCGGGAGCAACGCCGAGCTGCATTCTTTCAGCAGCTAATGAAGAAGCGCGAGGAAGCAGAGGTTATTTGGCGATAAAATGCGATGCTTGTATTGTCGTTTTACTAATATCCTTGGGTTGATTTGGTAACCAGGAAAATCTCACCTTTAGCCTTCGACGAAAGGTGCAAAATGATCTGGACGACTTTTACGTGCGTAGTGAAGATGTGCACATTACCTTTTTTGAGTTGGTGGTGCTGTCCATTGACGAAAATTTGCTTCCTTATACAGAGCAATGGCGATTCGAAGATCACGACCTCTGATGGCAAGTTATCTTCGCGCAAGTCTGTTGGCTACGGTCTACGCTCGCTCACAACTGCGCTGGGAGCATCCTTCGACAAGAAGAAGTACTCAACCTCCAATTTGGCAGGATCGTCTATGAATGAGAGGGAGCTCTACCACGCCAATGTAATGGAAATGGAAAGCGCGCGAGATGTCATAAAGCAGCAGAGGTTGCAACGAGAGAAGCGCAAGGAGAATTTATCTCGCAGACGGAAGAGATTTGTTCAAGAGTGCGTCTATACCCACTCTCGCATAGGAACTGCGCGGGTGGCAAGTATTCTTGAGGATGTGGTGCTGCGCGACACGAACAGCGAAAAGGATGTTAATGGTGAAATGAACCGCATTCTCGTCTACAAGGAGGTGACTCGCGAAAACAGGTCCATGCGAAATCAAGAGTATCTGAACCAGCAGGAAATGGACACCATGTCAGCGATTGACCGAGATACGAGTTGCTATCACAATCTGCTTCTTAGATTCGAAGACGACAACGAAATGCAGATGATGCAGCGCAACGACGTGCACGTATCCATTGAAGCAGCAGATCGGTTTCTCAGTGAGCAGATTTCAGCTGAAATCATGAACGATATGGTGAAGTTTGTGCTATTTATCGCTGGAAAACGCGAAGAAACACTTCATTCCAGAGACCCTGCCGTATTTTTGACTGAGGAAACTTGGAACGAGTACAAAGTGAAGTTTGCAAGTGGCCATATATTCGAAAACGAGTCGCCAACACAAACCCAAGAAAGTTCTAGTCACGTTGAGCTGCTGGATAGTCACGAGCTGGAAAATTATTTATCAAGCTTTCGGACTTTCCGTACAACATTCGACCAACAGGCCCCCTTGCAAACGATGGACGATGGATCGCTATTTCTTGGAGCAACGGGTCCCATTGAGGACTGTTTCGTTCTTGGAGAAGAGATTAAATCTCTACGATGGATCGCTCAAGATGTTGCTAAAGATCCGACCTGGTCTGAATCCCCAACTTTCGCAACAAAAGCCCACCACCAGCTCCGAATTCTCATCTTCGGCCCTCCATTTTCTGGTAAGGGTACGCAAGCGAAGCTCCTAGGTGAAACACATAATCTGGTTGTACTCTCAGTCCACGATCTAATTCAAAAGAGCGTTGAAAGCTCAAGTGATACTAGCCAAGAAGTGAGGGAGCTCCTATCAAGCGGGAAAGAGATTCCCCCAGAGCTATACAGCAGTCTAGTAGTTGAAACCATTGGTGAGCTGGAGGCGCATGCCCTTGCTTCAGAAGGAGGTGGCGGCAAGTCTGGATGGTTGATTTACGATCTGCCTGCAACAAAACAGCATAGCCAGCAATTGGAAGAGCGACTGTCTGGATACGTAGACCCAGCACTTGTTCCCTCTCCGTCTGACTTTGGGTCTGCCATTGCCCCAGGCCTCCGCAAACCGAAATTGTCACCGACATTTCTACACGGTAAATCCGGTGTAGACCTGGTTTTTCATATCAATTGTGCTGTTGGTACAGTCCTCGACCGATGCTTAGGCAATGTTAAAGATTGCGCTACCGGTGACAAACATCACTTAGTGTTCGATCCGCCACCAGATAATTCGATTGTCCGGCATCGCTTACAGCATGAAAACCCAAGCGCGTTCTCGAGTGAGCTCCTTTCGTTGCATTGTCTGGCCAATGAAGAGTTCTCAAACGACCACAAGTCTTGGTACACCAAGTTCAACACATTGCACGAGCCGGCTAGCCCCGGGATGACTGTAAACGAAATCCACGAAGCGATTGCGGCTATCGTAAACCAGTTTCTGAAAGACCGACAAGGCGAGGCCGAGTCAAAGCTACTACAGCGAGAGGCGAAGGAGCAAGAACTAATGGAAAGCGAAGAGGAGAGACAAAGACGCATCTACGCGTTCGAATCGAATATCGACGAGGCTAAAGTGGAGGTTGCCAAAATGGAGGCAGCCGTCGCTGAAGCGGAGGAAGCAAAAGCGAAGAAAGAAGAAATTCTGGAGCTTCGTCAGAAACTAGAAGAGGCTCAGCGTCAGCTAGATGGTGTTGTGGCTGGTGTGAGAAACTGGGTGGACGAAGAGCAGGCGCGTCGGCCTGTGCCAAGCAGCCAATATTCTGGAGAGCTCGTCCCAGCGACAGCTCATGCATTGGCAGCGTTGTGGAATGATGCGGAGGCAGAGTACATTTCTACCATGAAGACCAGTTTTGTACTGCTGCGAGAACAACGGCATCGCGTCACCGAGCGCGCACAGCTAATGACGAGCGAGTTCTGTGAATTTGTCCGTCGTCCTGATCAGAAGCAGGAAACGGTGAACCTCTTTCAAAAGCAGTTTAACGAGGTGGTCGACGAAATGCGGTTCGATGACCTCACGAAGGCTGAGCTCCATGCTCGAGTGGATATGTTGCAGGATGAGCTAGGGGCTCTCATTGACGCAAAAACTGCAGCAAATGACGAGGAACTTAGCAGTATGGTTGGTGACGGCTGGACTGAAGATGCTTGTCAACAGGTCGCTGCCATATATCAAATGGCGCTACAGGCGGAATGCGATCGTTTTCGTATCTCCGTCCAAATCCTTGTAGATGGCTACTCCGCGGCTAGCAGCGAGCGCTCTCAGCTGGGTAGCATTGTGGAAGCTTGGCAACAACATCAGCCTCGCTTGGAGATGGCATGCCGAATTTATCGAGATCAGGCAAATGATACGCCGGTGGAAACCCCTGTTGCACCGGCAGCTGCTGCAGCAACGGCGGCAGGAAAAGCTGCACCGAAAGGTAAAGCGAAGGCACCTACACCGGCAACTGCCGCTCCGCCTAGTGCCGCCGCAATTAGTGACGACGCCCAAGCAGAAGCGCTGACCCTGATTGAGCTGCTAGCTGAGTACACCCACGTTCTTCAGCGATGTGCGTCATGGATGGAAGCAATTACTCCAATTGTAAACGCCGCAACTGCTGAAGGAGGCGACATTGAAGGCAGAGAGCACACTGGTGACTACTGCAAGATCAATTTGCTGAACGGGATCAGATATGAGCACGACTTAATGCAACGGCACGTACAGTTCCTTCAAGAGGCTACGGAAAAGTCTTGTGATGAAATTACGCGGTCGATGCGCTCCATCGAGATCACGTTGCGAGATGTTCTTGAAAACCGCAAAGACCGAGAGCAGGCGGCCGTCGCTGATTTGATCGCGTACATCCGCGCCGCTATTGAAGCTGAAGTGGCGATTCCGTCGTTCATCGATGCCAGCGCAAGTGCTTCTTCGCTCTCTTGCCATTGAAAGGTTAGCATAGTCTGATCTGTGTGTGTTGTTGTTTGTGTGTTGTAGCCTGAATTCATCGAGCGGTTCCCAGGGTTAACTGTACAGTTGCCTGAGGACACGACCGTACGCGTCGATGGAGACAGACGCCTGTTGCCTCGAATTCCTCCAGACGCGCCGGCTATTGCTGAAGAAACACACGAATTGCTTCTCAATCCTCGCCAACGAGACGGTCTCAAAGAGGCATTAGCATCGCAGACTTGCGGCGACTCGGGGCTACTTCCTTTGTGCACTTTGGTCGAGGTTATTGCAGCTTTGACCTCTCAACCGGACGCGCTTCCAGAAGTTTGGCGTCGATGTCCAGCACATGTCATCGCTGAGGTACAGCCACTACTCGCTCACATTTGCCTTCGTCGAATATGATACTAACTTGCATCCCTTGTCATTGCGTTAGCAGATCGCGGCAGGCTTCACCATGAAGCAGTCGGCGTTCGTCGACATTGAAGCTCTGCTCACTGCAATGAGCACCCGCGAGGATCTACTGCACCAGTTCCAGGAAGATGAGGCTCGAGAAGAGCTCGAACGGCAGCAACAACTCGAGCTTCAGCGTCAACAAGAAGAGCAGGAACGCGAGCTTCTCCTCCAGCAGCAGCAGGACATCCAAGACAGCGAGCCTGCACCCACCGACGTAGCAGAATAGGCATCACACCACACAAGGGAGACAACAAACAAAACGAAGAGGCCGTTGCACGTAAGCAACAGCCGTGTATTACCCTCCAGTCACTCAATCGCGCCCGTCTTGCCTGGCCTCGTCCGCTCTGCTGTCCACCTACTCTCCCTCTCACTCTCACTCTCACTCTCCTCACTCGATCTATATCGCCTCTGGCCTACAGGATGACGGGGTTCTCGCCCACTTCCGCGACGAAGTCGTGCTCCTCGCCCATGAAGATCTTGAGCTTCTTGTCCTGCAGCGCGCGCATGCGGTTGCGGGGCAGCATGCCGAACACAGCCTTGCGCAGCACCTCCTCGGGCTTGCGCTCGAACAGCTCCTTGGCCGTGCGCTGCTTGAGGCCGCCCGGGTGACCCGTGTGCCAGCGATATAACTTATTGTTCCACTTGTTGCCCGTGAGCACGATGTCCTTGGCGTTGATGACCACCACGTAGTCGCCGCAGTCGACGTTCGGGGCGTACGTGGGTTTGTGCTTGCCGCGCAGAATGGGCGCGAGCTGCGACGCCAGTCGCCCGAGCACCTGGCCCTTGGCGTCCACCACGTGCCACGCCACCTTGGAGGCCTGCGCGATCTTGCTCATGCTTGTCTAGCGCTGGTGTCCTCTTCCGACGTCGAGCTCTGCTTGCTCCTGGCCCCAGATCAACGATTGAGGCCACCCGTCGCCGCGTTCTATTGGAGGCGTAATTTAAGCATTAGGGTTGTGTAAACATACGTTCTTTTATATCAATCATACGTTTTGTATAACATGAAAAAGGGTTGCTTTATTACAAGTGAAAGGCATTGTGATCCATGTATTTTGTCCTTTTTCCATGCTAAATCACCGAGATTAGGAGATTTATACTGTACTCATAGTAAAATCGCTCATTTAAGAGAAATATGGGTCGCTACACGACCGTGCAGACCTTCAGCGACCAGGACGCCAAGGGCGCCGCCGTGGCCTACAACGCGGCGTCGGAGCCCGCCGCAGCCCCCGCCGATGGCGCCAATGAGTCGAAGGATTCGTCCAAGCTCCACATCAACCGCGTGGACAACGTGTCCGGCAGCTCCGCAGGCGCCGGCAGCGGCGACTTCCACACGTACCGCGCCGCCAGACGACGGTACTGTGCTTGACTTGACCAGCGCCCACATAGCGTCAATGTGTCGTGCATTGCGTACTGTGTTCTCATGAGTCTGATCTTCTGGCAGAGAGATGGAGCGCGTGGAGGCCATGGAGCAGCGCTACAAGGAGAACAAGGCGCAGCAGGAGTTCGAGGCCAAGCGCAAACGCAGCGCCGAGGAGTTCGACGCCAAGATGCAGAAGCGCGCGGAAAAGCGGCGACGACGCAAGGAGCGAGCGAAGGCGAAGGCTCTGGACGGAGTCCAAGAGGAGCATGAGGAGGAGCAGAAGGAGGAGAAGAAGGAGGAGGAGGAAGATACTACCGGTAGTGCAGACAAGGAGAAGCAGGTGCCCGAGACGCCCGGCGGCGTGCCGGAGATCCCCAATGACGGCAGCTTTTTGGAGAAGATGCTGACCTTGCAGAAGCAGAAGGCGGAGAGTGAGGAGAAGTGATTAACACGGGGCCGTCCACAGGTTTGGTAGAAGTATCCATTCATTCAGTTGATGCGCATGCAGGTTCTCGTTCTCTCTTTCCTTGTTGCTAACAGGTGTTGGCACGTACATACACAAGAATCATCGGCAGCTAACTTCCTGCAACTAGTTGTCGTCCTGGAAGATGAGCGCGACGCCACGCAACACCCACTTGGCGCTGCCGCAGTCGGTGGGGAGAGTCGCCAAGAAAATGTACGTGTGGCCTCGGAAGCGAGTGAGGTACACCGGGCACTCGTAGATGTTCGGATCGTGACGCAGGTAGCCTACGGAAGACGGCTCCCAGGTCGGGGACGTGGTCACAGCCTTGACGTAGACGACGGGCATGCCCCAGAGGAGCTCCTTGGGATTACTATCCAGCAGTGTGCCGCCACACTCCGTCGGAGGCGAAGAACCGACTGGATAGCGCTCGTTGATCTCGTCTAGAGTACTCCAGCGGGCACCCTCGAGGATAAGCCCGTGCACAAACACACCGTCGTCTGGGTAATACGAGACGGTCGAAGGGTCTTGAATCGTGGTCACGTGAGTCTCCACCGTCATCTGGTTAAGCGGCATAAACCGCTTACGAGACGTGACTTGCAGACACGCTGTCGTGTAGGCTGTGGGGTTAAAGAGGCCAGGCAACCAGATCGAAAACGGCGTGACGAAGCAGCTACCGCCTCCCCCAGTGGTGTCACCTGCCCACGCAGTAAGCTGTTCGTGGCGCTTCACCATGTCGGCAAACCAGCCGCTTAGAGACTTCGTTGACGGCCAAGCCTTCTTCTCCCACTTACACTGCGAGAACGGGTTGCGTCCGGGCACTTCGTTCAGTGACATGGCTGTGGCCAGGTCCTCCATGGCTTGGGACATATTGAGCTGTCCGTTGAGACCCTTCTTCAGATCGCCCAGCGATAAGCGGATCTCCTGCAACAGCACATTCATGCGGCTGCACTCCTGCAGTGCCACCACTACGAATGGACCATGCTCCTCTGTCAGGTGGGGCGTTGCAGCTTCCACGACATCGAGCATGTTGAAGAACTCGGGGCATCGCGCCTCCAAGTCGTCGATGGATGCACGCAGCGCGGCCGTCTTATCACCGCCACCCCCTTCCTCTCCGCCGCCGCCTCCGGCTCCACCACCAATCGTCACAATCGTGTAGCACAGAGTCTCGCACGTTGTGGTAAGGTAACCGATTTCAGCGTTCGGGTGAAGACCGAAAAGCGGTGGCGCCTCGGGAACCATGTTCTTCTCGATGTAGTTGGCGTAGTCTGCAAACGAGAATTCCTGCGGATTCGGCGACTTGAAGCCAGGCCCAAGTTCCATGCCGCTAAGTAGACCAGGGTCGATGAGGACTGCCAGGTAAGTGTTGTTGGTACGACGATCCCAAGCATCCGTGATGTGACCACCGTACATGATCTCACCAAAGAGATAGCGGAGATCATCCCACGGAACGGATGCGTTGTTATCCAGGTACGAGTGCAAGATGTTGGCACAAATGGTAAGGTCGCCAGTGTTGAAACTGTAGGCACGACTCCAGCCTTGCTGACCAAAGCGTCGACGTCCAAGCACGATTGCGTGGAACCAACACAGGGAGAACAGGCAGGCCTTGAACTCGGCCGGCTTAGTGCAAGCCTGAACCTTGTCCTCGCCAAAGTTGGCCCAAGCACGACGCAGATTCGACTGGATGTCCGAAGGAGCCTCGTTGGCCACCTTGATACAGCTCTGAAGCAGAGACTCAGGAATGTTCAGCATGTCTGGTAGCGGAGGCGGCTCAGCGGAGATAAAGCAGCGGAAGAGATCATGAGCACCTTCGGTTGCTACCTCTTCTAACTGACGCTCGAGCGTCGGCAACCACGACTGCATCAAATGCACATTCTGCAGGATGATCCAGCCGCCTTCGGTGCTCAATCGCTTCAACGCGTCACCTGCGTACGCCTCTTGACCTTGGCCCATCGAAATATTGATGAAATTGTTGTTCTCAAGACTCACTCCGTTTGCCTTTCCAAGAGTTTCTACCCATGGCGTTGGGTCAACTCCAGGGAACAGCACGAAGAATATCGGGATGCTCGAGTTCGTCTCGGCGTATGTGGCCTCCATATTGAACGGAGGTTGAGTGACGTATTCCTCACCCAGCGAGTCAAGAATGAACGTGCGCAGAGCATTGGTCACACGATCGGGGCGCATCGCACGCAGCAGAATTAGTCGCTGGAATGGGGTCAGCTTGATGAAATCACCGGGTATCTTCTGTCGTTCAGCATCCTCGGTAGCGAACCACTTTCTCCATTCATCAGGGTCATTTTGGATCGCATCACCCAGTCCTTGGAAAGCTTTAGCACTTTCAAGCGCCTTCAACTTCGACCAAATTGCTGCGGGGAGCCACTCGGAGGCTGAGCCAGCGTTGCCTGCATCCGGGTGGGCCTTGCTGATGAAGAAGTACTCAACTTCCGAGTCGTTCAACAATCCATCCTTGAGCAAAATCTTCAAGCACAGCATCGTTGCCACTGTAAGCTTGTTGCGCTCGAACAGTCCACGACGAACATAGTTATAAACACACGAGGTGATGCTGTCCATTAGCACCTGGCATCGATCCTTCATCTCTTCATCAGTCAGATCCGGGACAGCAGGCTCACTCTCCACGGCGTCTTCATCACCTCCTTCGCCACCTTCACCCCCTTCTGTTGGTGCTGGAGCTCCACCTTCAGCAGGCGCTGCTTCACCTTCTCCACCGTCTGCTTCATTGGCGATGAGGTTCTTCGCTGGCGGTGCCCGGTAGATACCAGACAAAAAGACTTGCTGGAAGGATGCGAGCGAGTAGATGTAGTAGGAGTGTACCTTGCTGATGTCGTTCATCAAGAAGAAGAGCAGGGAACCTCTCGCAGCAATGCTGCGATACTTTTCACTCGTAATGTTCACAGACTCTTGCGTCTTCTTGGCAGCCTCCATGTTGTTCTGTGTACGCTGCGCCTTGTGCTTGGTATCGCTCAGAATTTGAATCAGAGGCTGGTTGTTCGTGATATCGTCGTCTGCGCTAGCCAAGTAGAACAGAATATCATCTTCCAGTTTCTTCAGTTCGATCTTTCCGTTGTTTTGTTCTTGGATCAATTTCTCGCGCTTAATAGCCAGATCTTGGCGCTCTTTCGACACGACCAGGTTCAACAACTGGTCTTCCAGACCAAGCATCGTCACCGTAAAGTTCACGATGGTACATTCTGCTTGAATCTCGGGCGGGTAGTGAGGGTTGCCTAGCTTCGTGTGCAGATACAAGTGGAAGTTGTCGTTGTACGGGACGGACGCGTCACCAATCTGAATTTCATATCGTGCGCCACGACGCGAAGTCGAGCGTTGAATAACTGGAGCCAGGATGGGATCAATCTTCTCGCCCAAGTTTTCAATGAGGAAGGCTCCATCGGTACCGATCGCCGTTTTCAGTCGTTCAATCCACATCTTCTGCCCTACTCGTACGATGATCAGGTTGTTGTGCGCCTCCATCTCACGGATCCATGCAATAGCTTGCAGCTGTGGGTCGACAATAAGCGGCCTTCGTCCCATTGACACCGTAGTCACCACAATGGCACCATTCTCTGTTGACACACGATCAGACGGGAGTTTCTGAGTGTTCCACTCGGCAATTTGGGCATCATTTGTCAGAATGAGAAGCGGGTTGGCTTCTTCAGACATAGCGATGCTCTCCCCACCGGCTGCAGTGCGCAGGTATGGCACCCAGTGCTTGTTAATGAGTTCATCACGGAACGGCTTCGTGAAGGGGCCGATATACGAAATGAAAGCAGAGGCGAGCAACACGTCGCCCACCAGTAGATCCTTCTCCTTCTGAAGCTGCAGGACGTTGATACCCCAACGCACATTTTCGCTGGACAGGTCATTAGTGAGTGTACCTGCAAGCTTCATCTTGCGGTTGCCAGTTTCGACTGCGTTGATGGCGTCTTCCTTCTCCTTTTCCGCTGCTGCGGCTTCAGCCAGAAGCTTGTCGAGCTTAGCCTGTAGATCGGCCACAAGAGCCGTCACTTCGCTGAGGCGTGAGTTTGCAGCTTCGAGCTCCAAGTTTGCTGCAGCCAAAGCCTGTCGCTTGGGTTCGACTGTAACAACGATGTCGTAGTACATGACGATGTTGATGACCCAAGAGCACAAACCTGCAGCGGCCTTGTTCTTCGTAAGGATGGTGTCGTAGTTGAAGTGCTCCATCTCCAAGTACACACGGACCTCTTTCCAGTTCATAGGAGGCACCTTTCCGTCGTCCACCACTTGCTTGAAGCCCACCAAGTAGTCGATGTACTCTGGAATGTTACCCAGAAGCTGCTTCTTGACAGTGTCCCATTTCACATCCTTCACCTTACCAGTCTTGGTGACCTGCACGTTTGGATGCACGCCTGCCAGTAATACCATCGTGGCTGAGAAGACATCGTCCACACCAGCAGGAGGCTTGGACATGGTCTTACACTCGCCCAGATCCTTCTTGTTCAACGAATCAAGCGCTGCCATAGCCTGCTCGACAGCAGGCTCGGCCTTTGCCAGATCCTCTTGTGTAGAGCGCTGCTTCTCAGTGACCTCTGCCTGAATGATAGCGCACTTGGCAGCCTCGTCACCTGCCTTCTTGCTTTCAGTTTCAACGTTCGCCTTCTCCTTGTTGACCGCCTCGGCAATACCGGACGCGACAGCCTTCTTGTCCTCAGCAGCTTCGAGGATGACCTTCAGTTCGACCTCAAGCCGTGACACAGTATCACCAGTCTCCTTGAGTTTCTGCAGGCCTTTCTCTAAGCGATCAATAGCTGCTGCATACTCCTCCACTTTCTTGCGCAGAATCTTCTTGTACAGCTGAAGCAACTCCAGATAGGACTTCGGCGTCGTGTACACGTGACGTCGCTCAACCTGGAAGAACCGCTCGGCACAAATGTTCACCGACTGGAACGAGAACGGCATAAACTTTTCGATACCAGCGCGAGATTCCTCCGACCCCAACAAGTCTCCGATCTCCTTCAGCTTTTCCCGACCGACAGAGAGCAGAGCTTCCTTAGGCCAAGGCTGGAACCAGTCAATAACTGTGCAGTTTACAAGTGCAGGGAACTTGCGAGCGCGGTTACGGAAATCGTCACCCACAGGCGAAAAGCAGAGACACAAGTGCAGGCGTTTCCGAATCTCCGCTTGGAAGAACTTGATCACCTCCTTCCGATCTTTGGTACCAGCAACAGGCGACAGCAAGTTGACGATGTTGTCCATATCTTCCATTGCGAATAGATCTGGAATCTCTCCTGACGCTAACAGATCGTTCAGATAGATCAGGAACTTCTCGTTGGTGATTTGGGAGTCCGTGAGCATGAACACAACTCCTCCATCCTCTTCGTTGCGAGACAGCATCTCCACCACAGCCATGTGCATTTTGCGCAAGTCTTCCTTGAATTCATTCTCGCCGTACTTGGAACTGATCGTGATTTGGCGAACAGTGTAGCCGCAAATGTGAGAGGCCAGGCGTGCCAACGAACGCTTGCCACTACCTCCCACACCAACTAACAGTGCGTGGCCACTCTCGTTACGCAGAATACGAACGATGCGAGCCACGTGCTTGACTGCATCGTCGAAGAGATCCAGCTGCATAGCGGTATTGTTCTCGTTGTTGTTGTAGTCACGCAGCTGAACCTGCAAGTTCATCTTGAGATCGTCCAGGTTGGTCCCCATGATCTGGTCGTATTCACTATCGCCATCTTTTGTGAAGTGGCAGAAGATGAGCGGCCACGAGTTCTCTGCAGCGTAATAGCGACTCGTATTGCAGGATGCAAACGACTTCTTCACTTGCATCTGCACCAACTGGTTGTACTTCTCAATGTCCGCCTTGCACACAAGTCGATCTCCATACACTCGTTCGCTCTCGTGTAGCCACAGCAGCACGAACTTCTCTGTGCTGTTAAATCGATCCTTCTTGGACGCGATCAAACCTTGGAAGACGTTGGACAGGTGACGCACGTTGAACTCGTAGTGGAAGTTGGCTGCCGTCTTACGGAACGTGCTCACTACACTGGCGTGGAGACTCAGCGCTGCCTTGATCAGCGCGTTGGAGAACTGCGAGTTGCATAGCTCATCGGCAAATCCTGACAAATGTCCACCAAGGAAAGTCTCGTAGATTGTGACCAAACTTGGTGCTTCGGGCATGCCCATAGCGAATGTACAGAAGTGGCGCTGAAGGCGTGGGTCGACGAGGAACGAGCCTGCCGTGGGATTCATACCAGATACCACTTGAGTATTCAGGATATTCTGAGGCTGGAGCTTCACGCGGTCGAACCAATGTCGGTACTCCATCACCTGTCGTAGCAGCGAGATAGCGCTCTGTGTGTTGTAAGGGTCCACTTCTGGCAGATTCAGATCGTCCATGAAGTAGATGAGTCGGGCTTTGCCTGGTGGACCAAGGTTGATACCCGTCTTGCGCTCCAGTTGGCCAAACATGGTCTGCTGCAAGATCGCACTCGTGGTGTAGAAGTTGAAGTTGATGGTGCAGTAGCGGAATGCAGCCGTCGCCTCGTCCTTGCTGAGCTTTTTCAGCATGCCCATGATATTCTGCGTCTTACCGGTACCTGCAGGTCCGCATACCATCACTGGAACACTCTTGGAGATGAGGTTCTCCAGCCAGAATGCAATCGATGCCGTCTCAGTCGTAGGCACAGTGATCTGGTTGATCGGGCTCGGAGAGACATACGTCTCGGTGTAGAAGTACGGGCTCTTAGACCAAGAATTGAACTTGGACGTCTCTGGATCTAGCCAGAAATCAAACACAGTGTTGCTCGCCGACGCCACCAGCTTCACATCCTTCCACTGGTTCTTCCACCAGTTGCTAAACTCTGCCGAGTAGTCTGTGCCATCGTCACTCATTGTGAGGATGGAGCCGAAGGACCATACGCAGCAGAAAACGAATGTATTCTGCATCACCGTGTAGTCTTCCAGCACTTGAGGGGTCAGCAAGCAGTCGATCATGTTGAGCAAGTTCGTCACAAGTGTCGTCTCCTCCACTGG